>NW_007380450.1:0-14558 GCF_000475195.1 Diaphorina citri
CCTGATGACCAGACAAAAGGAAAATATTTTCCAAAGAAAGCCTCAGGAGGGGGCATATTTCTTTAAAAAAGACAAATAGGTAGGATTTCAAGAAGGGGGCAGCTAAAAGCATGTGAAATAATAAATGTATAGGGTGATGAAGAAATAATAATGTTAACTGTCCAAGCAACCTCCTTGGCCGAGTGGGTATCACACTAGGCTTGCACGCAGGAGGTCCGGGTTCGATTCCCGGCGGGACCGAGGTTTTTTTCGGCTCTGTGCTTGGAGTTCGGGGTGCAATCAGCCTCGTGAGGACAATTGGGTAGCTACTTTAATCGAGTAGCGACCAGTGGCGGTATTACAAGTCGGTATTACTTGTAATACTGTGATACCCACAAAGTTGTGAGAAAACTCTCTGCTTTAACACAAAGATACCATGATTTGATTTGATTTTTGATTTTAATTTTAACTGTCCACCTCTGCTCTGTGACCGAGAGGTCCCGGGTTCAATTCCCGGTAGGGTCCAATTTTTTTCGGCTCTGTGCTTGAAAGTCAGGCTCGTGAGAACAATTGAGATCTGCGATATCCATAAAAGTCTCTAAGAAGCGTCCATTTACATGGTTTTACTCAATTTGTTCACCACTCGTGTGTAATTTCAGGGTTTCTTCATTACACGACCTGTCTCGATGGTGTAGTGGTCAAGACGCTCGCCTGGTAATCAAGAGGACGTGGGTTTAATACCAGGTCTAGAATACATAATAACCTCAACAATTTCCGAGATTTCTACCATAAAGAGACTCTTTGGTTCTCTGCGCGCACTGTGAATAAGCACTAGTATCATTATTTCCTGGTAACCCTGTATTAATATAAATTTTCTATGAATATACGGAGATATCTTCTATGTGTGTTCCGTGTCCTTTTGTATTGCTCCCCCTACCTTCCTACCTGTCCATTGCGTTCTATGAATAGAAAATCATACAGATTCATACATAACATGTGTACTGATTTACTTATTTGAATAGAAAATGCTCATATGTACAATTGTACATAGCATATACGTGTAGCGAAATGAGAACACTGAATTAGGTATAGGAAAAATGTATAGAAACAAGGAGGGTTTATTAACAGGTCAGTATGAAAGTTGACATTTTCTGACGAAGTAAAATAATGAGAAGTTCTACAAGATAGAATGTAGCCACAATGTATACCTACCTACTGATTTATTTGTATAGAAAAATTAGAAATGCCCATACATGTGTTTATATGCTCATGACGTGTACATTTCTGCAGTGTACCTAATATATGTATGGCTTTTGTCTGAAATTTCTCACACAGAAATCGGTGTCGTTAAAGTTTCAGATCAGCAAACTGTGAAATTCTTACCTTTTACCAATTTTTGTGGATATCATAGCATTACTTAGTGCCTCTTCTGCAATCAATTTTCTTATTTCAATAATCTTTCTACGCTGGTAATGCCTCCCTCTCTTTTTCTTTCTCCAATTCTCTCTCTCTCTCTCTCTTTCTTTCTCTCTCTCTCTCTCTCTCTCTCTCTCTCTCTCTCTCTCTCTCTCTCTCTCTCTTGCACACCGAAGGTCCCGGGTTTGATTCCCAGAGGAGTCAAAAATTCGGTTCTGTGTTTAGGAATCTTTGGATGTCTGTTACTTTGAACACTTCTTTCGTACTTTCAATATTTCAAACCTACAGCATTTGTCATTACTTAGGAAATTAATAAATTAGCACAATCAAATAAATAATCATAGAATCAACCACCACAACCCATATTCCACACAACAAGAGAAACCAAAGAATCGGTTTTCGCCAGCCTAACCCGGGGCGGATTTTATCCTGATGGGATAATGTTCGTTCTCGGAACGGCTGGCTTTCTCCTATCCTGTCTTCCTTCTCTCTTCGATTCCCTTCAATTTTCTCATCCCTTCCCTTTTTGCTTTCTTTCGATTTTCTTTTAAACCCTTTATTTGTTTTCTTGGTGATCTTTTTTCGGAAAATATTAATTTCTTTTTTTTTTTTCTTCTTCTTCTTCTTCTTCTTCTTCTTCTTCTTCTTCTTCTTCTTCTTCTTCTTCTTTTATTTTCTATTAGATTTTTTTTCTTGTTCTTTTTTATTTAATTAATTATTTATTTTAATTTTCGTTTTTCCTGATCTTGATAACGGGTGATTTGAAAGTGTAACTGAAATTAAAAATGTAGATTGTAGAGATTTTGTCTAGACGGGGTAATGATTTGAAAGTGTAACTGAAATTAAAATTATGTAGACTAGGTTGTAGAGATTTTGTCTAGACGGGGTAGGATTAAGGTGGAAAACCGGTTTGCCATCTTTTGTTTTAACTTTAGTAAGGGTTTCAAGAAAGGGTTTTACCAGTTCAATTGGCATTTGGAGCAACTACGCAACTAGAGCAGAAAGGGAAATTTTCACGAGATTGCATTACTTTCCTTCCTACAGGATAAGGAAAGTAAAAAGTGGCCATCCGAAAGGTGCGTCCAAACTTAGTCGACCGGCCGTCAAACGACATGGATGGACGAGGTGAATCAATGTTGTCGAGGCCAGTGTGGACAGTTCTGTCGAGGTCGATCGACGGCCAGTCGACCATGTTTGGACACACCTTAATAGTTAGCTTGGAGGGTAGCACGCCTTGTAAGCGCTAGTTCGCGAGTTCGATTCCAGCCCGGGGCGGATTGTATCCTAAACGAACAATTTTCGATCTCAGAACGGCTGGCTTTCTGTGTTCCTTCTCGCTTTCGGGACGTTAGGACCTTAACAGTTACAGTTCCCTGTATCAAAAGTCTTAAAAAAGGGTGTCCCTTAACTTCCGTTACATCCTATAGATTCTCCTTTACCCCTTTTGTTCCTTATTTACCTTCTATAATCATCATCATCAAATCTTTTTTTTTTTTTCTTTCTTTCTTTCTTTCTTTCCTAGCTACTGAAATACTTAATCAAATCTAACTCATCTCTGGATCATCAATAATGCGAGAGGTTGACACTTTGTTGATTTTATCTATTAAGCTGTAACGGATCTTTATCCACCCGTATAGCTCTTGGTTTTCACTTTCTATTATCCTCTATAATATCACTTTCCATTACCCTCTGTCATAACCTGGTCCTGTGAAACGTACTGAGAAATGAAATTCAGACTTTTCAGAGGTACTGGGGATATTTTTTTTTTGTTAAGACCAAAAAAGAACTTTTCAATTAAATTTTTTATTACAAAAGGGTCTATTTTACCATTCTAAGAAATCATTAGTAGGTACCTACCTACATTACCAAACTACCTACAAGTCTTCTTCTTTTTCTTTGCTTTTTCCCGTGTGTACAGACGGGGTCGGCGTTTATCGTCATCCCTCAATCAGCCATAGGGTGATCGCTTTTGGGCTGACGTGCCGTTTGGTTTTGGCTACCAGTACTGTCCCTACAAGCCCAAACTAGTTTCCATAGTTACTAGTCAAGTGAAGACGTTGGTCTTTTACCTAAGTATACTAATATGTTGCTACTTGACAGATTGACTCTCCTAGAGAAGTATGATTCCCAAACTTTCGAGTACTGGGTACCATCTGACACCTCAAAGTTCTTTTGGCGTACCACCAAACATCAATTCTCTGTGATTTGGAGTTAAATAAAGAGCATAGCATCGCATCCGAAATTTTTTTTCGTTAATCGTAGTAGGTATGATGTCACAATTTTTAGCCGGACTGTTTGTAGATTTTTTCTCTCCCAACTAGGGTTGCCAGATTTGTTTTTCGTATTGACGAGACAAATCATAAAAATGGGTTTTTCAAACCTCATCGCGTACCACCAGAAATGGTTCCGCGTAGCGCGTATATACCACTACTGGTGCGCGTACCACAGATTGGGAACCTCTGTCATAGATGATGCCCTTAGGAAGTGCCATAAAACATGCGCCAATATCAATCTCGCCTCTGTATTGACCTACCACGGTAGAAAAATGGTCAAGGCAGTAATCGAGCATGGAGGACGTGGGTTCGATTCCGGTGCGGTGGATGAACCAGGAAATTGCAATAAAGGGTTTCGTATGAGCTTAATGATAGCCAGCCTAGTTAGCTTGGTTGGTACAGCGTCTGCCTTGTAAGCGCTAGGCCGCGGGTTCGATTCCCGCATGAGGCGGATTTTATCCTGAACGGATAATGTTCGTTCTCGGAACGAATCCCGTCTTCCTTCTCTCTTCGATTTCGGGACGATAAGACCTTAGCAGTTACAGTTCCGTCTCTCAAACCTCTTCCCATAGGAGATGAGAAAATCTTTCTTTATCAATTTGTCCGATCTAAAAATCTCAACTTCTGGTACATATATCCCTGTAGCACAGTTGATGATTGCACTATTGTGACAATCACTGAATCATAAATAGTTATTTAAGCAGAAGAAAAAGAGTTAATTTCAATATACATAAACATCATAAACATACAGACCTACCTAAGGAAACCTACAGGAATGAAAAAAATTGATACAAACAAAAATACATAGCAGATACCTTCATAACATAGCCCATCTCCGGATTTTAAAAATTTGGAGCGATTGCAATTTATGTACTGTCTCATTACTAGTATAGCTTCGCTACAATTTGGTAATAGAAAGTAAAAATTATGTAGGTATCTTTACTGATATTTTCTTCAATTTTCACAGTTAGAAATTATAGAAAATGAAAGTTTCCCATAGGAGATAACAACAAATTAATCTTTCTTTATCAGATTGGCCGATCTAAAAATCTCAATTTCTAGTACATATATCTCTGTAACACAGTTGATGATTGTACTATTGTGACAATCACTGAAGCATAAATATAGTTCTTTAAGCAGAAGAAAAAGAGTTAATTTCAATATAAATAAACATACAGACCTACCTAAGGAAACCTACAGGAATGAAAAAAATTGATACAAACAAAAATACATAGCAGATACCTTCATAACATACATATCAGATTCAAGGGAAGGAATTCTCTGAAATGCAGTCATCTGTGGCTAACACTATTTGGTAAACAAATTGTAGATCTTGTGTATGGATACAATATACATAGGTATCTGATTCAAGGGAAGGAATTCTCTGAAATGCAGTCATCTGTGGCTAACACTATTTGGTAAACAAATTGTAGATCTTGTGTATGGATACAATATTTTGATATGAATAGTCCTCACCCTGTTATTTTTTACTCAGTTTCAATTATTGCAGTAGCTCTGAATATTTAAACCTATTTATTTATTTTAATTTAATCTTTTTTTTTATCTCTAAACAAATCTAAAAAGAAATAAAAAAAAAAATCTTTTTGCCTTCGACCCATGTTCAATTGCACAACCTCTGACTAGCTGCCTACTAAAGTATTTAATCTTTTTTTTTGGCTTTTTCTAAAAGCAAGGGTTATTTTTCCAGAAGCAAGGGTCATTTTTTCTTCTTGGCAAGGTTGAAAAGCGAGGTCGTTTTTCTGCAGGACCTCGGAAATGACACCTGTGCCTTGATAGCTTGGTCCTTTCTTTGTAAGCAAGGTTCTTTGCAATAAGATCTTTCTAGATCCAACATTTTTGTGATTACCTATTAGGAAATGGATAATGTTTATTTGTTTCTTTCAAAGTTTCAACTTTCAAGGATTAAATTCTTCACATAGGTCTTCACTTCTTTTGATTTTCATCTCTTCTCTTCTCTCTTCTTGTGTGATTTTCAAATCACAATGTGCTTTTCCCTTCAATAAGACGGGGTTGTGTTTTCCGGGTACTTTGGGTCACTAGGAAGCTATTCGCTACGCATTTTTTTTTAACTTTCTATTACTACAGTATAGCGAGCTATACTAGTAATGAAAGTATTGCAATCGGTCCAATTTTTTTCTTTTTTTTAGATAAAAAATCTCTTTTTTACTGTAAAAAAAGCTCTTTTATAACGTAAAGAGAAAATCTCTTTGTAAGGGGTTTTGATAGAGGGAACTGTAACTGCTGAAGTTTAATTTATTAATTGCCGAGATAGTAGATAAGTACTATATTGAAAAAAAGTAAAAGTTTTAAGTAGGACCTAATTATAGGTCTTTTTTGTGACAATACAATCACATCTTTTTCCCCCTTTCATTTTTTTCCCCCAAACTAATTCTGAACTGAACCATACCTGCTGAAATTGATATTTGCTCATTATTCATTAGCTCATTACCATTCAAAACCATATTTAGGTACACGTTACCTTTTTATACTACCAGCATAGAACTGAAAAGTCCCTTTACTCCCGTAGTCCAAGCAAGGTCTTATGTACTTGGTAAAGTGACTTTTCAGTCTCATTCTGGCAGGATAAACAGGGTATATTCTATTCTTAGTGACATTAAATTGACCTCATCCCTTCCCATCTGATCCACAGGTCCACCTCTCTCAACCAATCTTAGTTGAAACTATGGTACTTATTCAGAAGTCACGTCAGTGGAAAATTGCTACAGACTCTGAGCAGCTCATCAATAAATTATTCATTGTTTCTCTCTCTCATTTATGTTCAAACTTTCATTATAATTATGAACGCTATAAACCATCTAAATCCAAAATAGGACATCTAATTTTATTATTTGCGACATTTAATTGATATCATCCCTTTCCATCTCATCCCCAGGTCCACCTCTCTCAACCAATCCGTGTTGACCAGCGTAGGCCCCGCCCTCAGTACCTCCTCCCTTCTCACCACCTCCAAGGTTTCCACCAATCAGCAGCTTCTCAGCCCACTAGACTCCTCCCACAACATGGGCGACCTACAGAGTCTGTTTCTCCATCAGTCCAATCTCCTTCCGCCAGGGGCGCTCAAGCGGGAACCCGAAGATTTGAGCCATCGGCGAAGCTCCCCGAACATGAACGATTTGAAAAAGTCGAAGATCGTGCTCGTGTCGGGTCAAGGTCAAAGTCAAGGTCATCAGGATGGCCTGGTGATTGATGTGGTGAACAATAATAATATCAAGGACGAGTTCTCCCCGCATAATCGCAACGGAGGTGAGTGGTTTTTTCTATTATTAATGAATGAATTTAATTTAATAATAATAATATCAAGGACGAGTTCTCCCCGCATAATCGCAACGGAGGTGAGTGGTTTTTTCTATTATTAATGAATGAATTTCAATAATAATATCAAGGACGAGTTTTCCCCGCATAATCGCAACGGAGGTGAGTGGTTTTTTTCTATTATTAATGAATGAATTTAATTTAATTTAGACATTCTTTGGAAATACTATTCTACATTATGTTTAACAATGGATACTTACAGGTTTTATTGCTGGTATTATCCTGATAACAACAATGCCTACACTCACACTCATAGGTATTTATGAACAAGAATGATCGACACGATACTTACAGGTTTTATTGCTGGTATTATCCTGATAACAACAATGCCTACACTCACACTCATAGGTATTTATGAACAAGAATGATCGTTCTTAGATCAGTCTCAAGTCAAAATTGACCAATCAAATGCCTTGAGACTATGCTTAGCACGAACTTAAGAGCCAGCATTTTGTTCATAAATATGGGTGTAAGTTTCCCTTGAAAATGTTAAAGTAGTCTCTGTTGGTTTCCTTGATTTTTTTTCCTGCAGTTAACAAGTTGTCCTAATGCTAGGTATCTGATAGGTTGATAAGATAGACAGCTGAAAATGGGATAAGAAGACTGTCGACTGACGTTTGCCAACCAATTAAAATTAAAAATAGCTCATTCGGACCTTTTATAGGGTGAATAGTTGACAGGATACAATCTCCCCCTTTATTCGTCAGAATTTCTTTTTCTTTTTTTTTTAAAGATGAGTGTTCCACCGCCGTTTTTATTTCATAGCAATGAAACAACTGCTACATTAGACGCATGTGGCCTGTGTCGTACCCAACTGGTAGTCTGTTTCCACTACCACCCTGTTTACCTGTTTATTGATATCCCTGGACAATGTTCATATATGATGGTATAATTTGCAGTGATTAGTTATTGTGATTAATCCTATATACTTATCTTATATGTACTTATATAGTCCTATTCTTATATGTACTTATCTATGTAATTCTTATAATATCGTCTCTTATACAAAAATAATAATAATAGTGCTTATTTATACTGCTCGCATAGGACTGAAAAGTCCCTTTACTAATGAAAGTATTGCAATCGGTCCATTTTTTTTTCTTTTTTTAGATAAAAAATCTCTTTTTTACTGTAAAAAAAAGCTCTTTTATAACGTAAAGAGAAAATCTCTTTTTAAGGGGTTTTGATAGAGGGAACTGTAACTGCTGAAGTCTTACCGTCCCGAAATCGAAGAGAGAAGGAGTACAGGATAGGAGAAAGCCAGCCGTTCTGAGAACGAACCTTAGATATCAGTTTAGGATAAATTCGCTCCTGGCGGAAACCAAACCTTTGAAGGAATGATCGCTGAAAATTCTTTTTGAAGAAATGATCCCTGTCCCCAGATTGATCTTTCCTTGAAAAGTTCGCCGTCATATTTTAAGAAAAAAATTTACAGTGTGCTCCAGTTTCGACCGGTCTCACCCGGTATGCGCTATCTATTCTGGTGGATAAAAACAGATTTATTTTCTACACAGTACGTACAATCTCCCCCTTTATTCGTCAGAATTTCTTTTTCTGACTAAGGAAGGGGAAATGTCTACTTTTTTTTAAAGATGAGTGTTCCACCGCCGTTTTTATTTCATAGCAATGAAACAACTGCTACATTAGACGCATGTGGCTCCCTGTCCCCAGATTGATCTTTCCTTGAAAAGTTCGTCGTCATATTAAAAAAAAAATTACAGTGTGCTCCAGTTTCGACCGGTCTCACCCGGTATGCGCTATCTATTCTGGTGGATAAAAACAGATTTATTTTCTACACAGTACTTACCTACAGATAAATAGACGGATAGATAGATAAATAAACAGATATACATATAGACAGATAGATAAATATATTATAGAGAGACAGATAGAGACTGAAAATGTTGGATGGTATCCAATTAATCAATGCGTATTGAACAGTAATTAGTCAGTGCGGCCAGTGGTGGAGATTAGAATAGAATAGCTAATAGCATATAAGTTGAACTAGTGAGGAGTAATTACTCAGGAGTCATTCATCAAATGTGATTGAAAAATCATAACGCTAACAGTCCACAATATATCATAGAGCAGGGGTTCCCAAACTTTTGAGTACTGGGTACCATCTGACACCTCAAAGTTCTTTTGGCGTACCACCAAACATCAATTCTGCGTGATTTGAGGGTTATTTAAAGAGATTATATAGCACCGCATCAGAAATTTTTGTGTTAATCGTAAGACGATGTCACCATTTTTCGGTGCACTGCCAGATTTGTTTTTCGCATTTACGAGAATCATAAAATAGTGTTTCCAAACCTCTTCGCGCACCACCAGAAATGCTTCCGCGTACCACTAGTGGTGCGCGTACCACAGATTGGGAACCTCTGTTATAGATGATGCCCTTAGGAAGTGCCATAAAACATGCGCCAATATCAATCTCGCCTCTGTATTGACCTACCACGGTAGAAAAATGGTCACTGGTGCGCGTACCACAGATTGGGAACCCCTGTCATAGATGATGCCCTTAGGAAGTGCCATAAAACATGCGCCAATATTAATCTCGCCTCTGTACTCACCTACCACGGTAGAAAAATGGTCAAGGTTGTAGTCGGGTGAGTCTGAAGAACGTGGGTTCGATTCCGGTGCGGTGGATGAACCAGGAAATATGCCAATAGGTGATCAGAGATTATTGAAGCCATTTGGCTTAAAAGATTTGAAATACCTACAAGAAGAAGAAGAAGAAGAAAAAGAAGAAAAACCCGGATATTTCCAGATTTCCGCCCATCTCCGGATTTTGAAAATTTGGACCGATGTCTCATTACTAGTATAGCTTCGCTATAATTTGGTAATAGAAAGTAAAAATTATGTAGGTATCTTTTCTGATATTTTCTTCAAATTTCACAGTTAGAAATTATAGAAAATGAAAGTTTCCCATAGGAGATGAACAAATCTTTCTTTATCAGTTCGTCCGATCTAAAAATCTCAATTTCTAGTACACATATCTCTGTAGCACAGTTGATGATTGTACTATTGTGACAATCACTGAAGCATAAGTAGTTATTTAAGCAGAAGAAAAAGAGTTAATTTCAATATACATAAACATACAGACCTATAAGTGTATCCTACAGGAATGGAAAAAAAAAACACAAATAAATCCATAAGATATACCTTCATAACATACATACCCATATTACCCATGACACAAATACATACCTACCAGATACAAGAGAAGAAAATCTCTAAAATGCAGTCATGTGTGGCTAACACTATTTGGTAAACAAATTGTAGATCTTGTGTATGGATACAATATTTTTATATTTATGAATAATCGTCACCCTGATGTTGGTAGTCGGGTGAGTCTGAAGAACGTGGGTTCGATTCCGGTGCGGTGGATGAACCAGGAAATATGCCAATAGGTGATCACCTAGCCAGCATCAGCTTAGTCTGGCTGGCGTACTGTAAACAGGGAGTAGACCAACTTAGTCTGGCTGGGGGACGTTAAACAGAGACTAGACCAGCTTAGTCTGGCTGGGGGACGTTAAACAGGGAGTAGACCAACTTAGTCTGGCTGGCGTACTGTAAACAGGGAGTATACCAGCCTGAAATTTCCCTTACCAAAGAAATAGCAAAGGTTGAGTTCCACTCGTAAATTTTCCACTAAGCATGCTCCGCCTCTGATGGTGTTTGTCTTGTATGAACCTAGTCAAGCTAGGGGAATAGCAGTAGATTAATCAACTATCAGGACAAGCGAAGAGAAACGTCCGAGTGATTTTTATGACAGTTTCTGGTAATGAATTTAATTTAATTTAGACATTCTTTGGAAATACTATTTTACATTATGTTGAACAATGGATACTTACAGGTTTTATTGCTGGTATTATCCTGATAACAACAATACCGACACTCAGTTTCCCTTGAAAATGTTAAAGTAGTCTCTGTTGGTTTCCTTGATTTTTTTCCTGCTGTTGACAACCTGCCTCGGTGGTGTACCTAGTGGTCAAGGAGCTCGCAACCTGCCTCGGTGGTGTAGTGGTCAAGGCGCCCGCCTGGTAAACAGGAGGGCGTGGGTTCAATCCCAGCCGAGGTATAGTACAGAGCCGACTTGGGGTCTTAACTTTTTCAGTCTGCTTTCAAAGTCCACTCTCCCCTTCTCTCAACTTCTTCAATCTCTTGCGAAAGACTTAGCATATTTGCCAACACTTCCTGAGGTGTATCCAGAGGGGATGATGATGATGACATTTCATCATCCCAAAAAATATCAAATCAGTGGCTTAAAAATGTGAAATCAGTGGCTCAGTGGATCGTATGAAAAAATCGACGTCTTTTCGTTATCCGTGACTTTTCTACCAATCTGAGAACGAGAAAAAAAACTAGTGGCTAGCACGGTGGACTTCGAATCTGTTCCAGTTCTAGTCAAGTGATTAGAATCGGCAATCGAAAAAGCTACAGTATAAATAAGCACTATTATTATTATTATTAACAAGTTTTCCTAATGCTATCTGATAGGTTGATAGGATAGACAGCTGAAAATGGGATAAGAAGACTGTCGACTGACCTTTGCCAACCAATTAAAAATAGCTCATTCGGACCTTTTAGGGTGACTAGACTAGATGACAGGGTACAATATTCCCCCTATAGTGGTCCGATTTCTTTCCCTCTGTACCACCTATGATAATTATTATTATTTTCAAGACAAATAACATTATTATCACTGAAAATCACTAAATTGAAATTCATTTTTTTTTTTCACCTTGAAAATCCCCCCTTCTTCTCTTTACTAGAAAGAGAAAAAAAGGACTCCCCCTTTTTGTATAGTGGTCAAAATCAGAATTTCTATTGGTCAAAATCAGAATTTCTATTGGTCAAAATCAGAATTACTATTGGTCAAAATCAGAATTTCTGGTTTTGACCAATTAAGGGGAAATGTCTACTTTTAAATAGTCATTGGCAGTGGCACCCGGTAGTAATTGGAAATGGGGTCAAGAGTCAAGCGGTCAAACCCGCAACCTACCAACCTTTTGGCTCACGGATTGATAAGAAAATAAATGGATTAATAAGTTGGTCTTTTTATATATTTTTTTTTTTCAATTAATAATTTAGTCATTAAAACCATAAAATCTTATAACCCCGTAAAATGCCATAAATAAATAAAAGGCGATCTAAATAGGTATGTATATTTTTCGAGCTGGGTTGTATGCAGATTTATTAGACATATGGATGGAAATGGGGTCAAACCCGCATCCTCCCAACCTTTTGGCTCACGGATTGATAAGAAAATAAATGGATTAATAAGTTGGTCTTTTTATATTTTTTTCAATTAATAATTTAGTCATTAAAACCATAAAATCTTATAACCTCATAAAATGCCATAAATAAATAAAAGGCGATCTAAATAGGTATGTATATTTTTCGAGCTGGGTTGTATGCAGATTTATTAGACATATGGACCTACTGGAACAGTGCTTCTCAAAGTTGTCGTAACCACGGCACACTTCCCAAGACTCCAATCTTTCCGTGACACACATTTTGAGAAACACTGCACTAGAACTAGTGAACCTTTAGTGAGGGAGTAGACCAGCTAGTCTGGCTGGGGGACGTTAAACAGGAAGTTTACCAGCCTGAAATTCCCCTTGCCAAAGAAATAGCAAAAGTTAAGTTCGAAGGACATCTACTCGTAAATTTTCCACTTGAGCATGCTCCGCCTCTGATAGTGTTTGTCTTGTATGAAGATAGTCAAGCTAGGGGAATAGCAGTGGATTAATCAAATATCAGGACAAGCGAAGAGAAACGTCCGAGTGATTTTTATGACAGTTTCTGGAGTAGCGACGGATTTATGACAGATACAGGGTGTCATATGTTTATGACAGTGTTGTGTGTACTGACCTTTGAGGCCTAACTAGATATGGAGAAAGGAAAAAATTACTTCATTTTAAAGTCTCAGGAATAATAATTAATAATATATAGTTTTATTTTAATAAGGCAGAAAAAGAACAGAAGCAAATTCACATTTTTCTAACCGGAAAATCTGCCAATATTTTTTAGGTTATGTATGTTTTTAGCTGTGATAAGCCGCGTACACACTAATCTCAACAGACAGATTACAGGGTGAGAGAGAAATATTAGTGTTTTTTTTAGAGATATAGAGAAATTTGTTTCCTCTCGTAACTCGTAAAATTTGTAGCCAAAACCAAATGTCAGCCTGAAGCAATCACCCTGTAGGGCTGATTGAGAGGCTGACGAAAAACGCCCACCCTGTCTGTACACGGGAAAAGGAAAAGAAGATTTATAAAGGATCTCTATCATTTTCGTAAGGTTAGTTTTGCAGGCGACCACGGGCTACTAACACTCGTGCGTCTACGCTTGCAATGTAAGGTAATCCTACAACGAACTATCTAACCGATCGAAAATCTACAGTATACAGGGTGACCAAAAAATAACGGTACACACATATGAGGAAGCGGAAGAAGAAAGGGTTAACATAACTTAATAATTATTTTACTATCAATATGTTATTTAACTTCTAATTGACTTGGTTTTAAAAATATTATAATGGATAATTACTTATTATAGTTGTTGGATTTAAATATATTATAATAGATAATTATAATTATTATAATATGTTTGAAATTAGTGACATTTATTTCACTGATAAAGTCAGGCGGGCTTTCATTCGATAAACATTTTGACATATACGATAAACAATAAAGTATTTTATCAGTCCAATTAGCTCTCAATAAAGTTTTGATTAAAAACAGATATTACTAAATATAATTATTAAAATATATAAACCAACGTAGATTAAAATTAATTAAAATATTGAACTGACAAAGGAAAATCTTTAGAGAAAACCCTTTGCAACTTTAAGCCTTCTTTTATGAAATAACTCATGTAATAAATAGAGCTGTCAATTAATCAATAATTGATGGATAGATTCTATTCAATAAATAATAATCGATGATAAATCATCGATAATTTCTGCCGCATTAAAACTCTACCGGAAGTCTACCGGATTTCTTATCAACATTATCGAGAAATTTATGTCCAAAGAATTGGGATTTGTTGCTGAATATTATAGGTACATTCTTACGATGGTTTCCAGTATTGTATGAAGCCCTGTTAACGTTGTAAAACAAACTTGCTTAGTACAACTCTGTTCAAGTTGCAAGTGCTGTTTCCTCCTTAAAGTCAAGTGATCATTGACAAAGAATATGGAATACAACGTTACATTTTATTTATCTTCAGTCTCAATCAGAAAAAACCTGCTGAATGGGTAGGTACAATTGAGGTTTAGATACGCTGCACTCGGTCGTCGTCAGTGGATCAGGCGCTCGCCTGTAACCAGGAGGAGCGGCGGGTTGCAATCCCCAGCCCAGCTTATGCGAATTTATCCTCAATATACATGTGAGCTATTTCGACACAATAATCACTCACTCACCTCTGCTGGAGTAAAGGGAGCTGTTCAGCTCCTACCTGCGAGGAGCGTATAAAATACCAATCACGCTATTATTTCTCGCATTTTCAGAAAACCTTGAGAATTAC
>NW_007380450.1:17041-23962 GCF_000475195.1 Diaphorina citri
TCTTCTTCTTCTTCTTCTTTTTCTTCTTCTTCTTCTTCTTCTTCTTTCTTCTTCTTTCTTCTTCTTTCTCTTCTTCTTCTCTTCTTTTCTTCTTCCTCTTTATTCTCTTATTTCTTCTTTTCTTCTTCTTCTTCTTCTCTTTTTTCCAATTTTTTCCTTTTTCTTGCCTTTTACCTTTCATTACATTTCTAAACTTAATTCCTTTGACATATTTTGCTCCACGACACACAAGGGCTTAGCTTCTCTCTTCCTTTCCTATTGTCTCTTTCGTCGCAAGGCTCTTGCTTGGAAATGACAAAATCTATCCTCAAGCGTCTCTGTCCTATTTTGGTTATCTTCGGATTGGTAGGAAATCCCGACATCCCCTTTATCGGGGATGTCTGAAAATACATACCCTGTTCTATCTTATTTGGTGGGCAAGGCTCTTGCTTGGTGCAAATCCTATTTCAAGGCGGGGCCTTTAGCTTGGGCGCGGGATCGCGAATTGTTCTGTCGCGCGGATTTCGATTGTCCGTCGCATGGTCTTTCTTTCTGTATTATTTACTGTAGTACGCTTGATCGTTACCATGGATTTGTTTAGTAGGTTGTATCATTACGCGGTACACAGATTGACCCTGGTTTCCTGGATGTTACCTGGTGCCATGTGTCCGCTTTATTATGCCGGGTTATATAACTGGCTGCTCTCACTCCAGATACAAATTGGCTGGCCAAGCCGCAAAAGCGTCGGGAGTTAGTTGGGTGATCCACTAGCGAAACCCCGACAGTGCAGCATTTAAGATATTCGAATTGGGTAGGAAACCCGTTAGTGGGGTTGTGGATTTGGAGCTCACCCGTAAAAAACTTCTCAATTCGGTTTAAAGATTTCAAGCGCTGTTTTAAGTTCTCTCAGGAAGCGTGTGGTTGTAACGATAAAGAATCGTTCCTTTTAGTCCGGCCATATGGAGGACAATTTCAGGGTCGGTTGATCGACCGATGAGGGGACAAATTGAGGGGGGTCGGTCTGTCCAGTGTTCGATTACTAAAAATTTAGTGTGGCTCGGTATAAATTCCGAGGTTCAAACTAAGACCAAACTCGGTGGGCGGATTTGAGTTCTGGACACCCATGTAATTTTTGAAGTGTGACATTAAACAATTAAGTATGTGTCTCGAGGAAGTAGATAGTCGAGTAATCCAGCGAATATTGACTGAGGTCATCATCTAGTATGTTAGATGCTCCCACTTGTGCTTTTTTTTTACTTGATTTTTCACGGAATAGGTCAGTAGTCGATTTGTTCCGATTGGGTCAGAGCGGTGATTACTTTTATCTGGACTAACCGTGTGTGTGATAGTCCATCTAGGACTAGTCAAGCGGATAGTCCATATGGACTATTTTCTGTGCGATAGTCCGCCTGGACTAGTCCAAACGGACTAATCCTACCGCCCCAATAGTACGTAAGTTTCTTTTCGTTGTCCAGGAGTACAACCACTCGCCGCCAAGCTGCCGGATCATTTGATTTCTTGGTAATTTGATGGAGGCCACTTCGGTTTCGCGATCGTTGTGTGACCACCAGGAGAAATAACCTCGTGGGACATCTATCATTAAAACCGGTACTCCTCTTTGATTTGTTTTTTGATCTTTTTTTCCTTTTTCAACTGCCATTAATCTTCTTTTTCTTGGTTTTCTTCTTGTTCTTCTTCTTCTTCTTCTAAATCTTCTTGTTGTTCTTCTTCTTCTTCTTTTTCTTAGACTCCGCCCCCTTTTTTCACCTTTTGTTTTCGTCCATTCAGGGATCTTGAGGGTTCAATTCTTTCAAATGGTTAATTCTCTCCCTTTCTTAATGTAATTTTCAGGAAGATATTTATGTATCTTTATCTAGAAATTGGTTTATAATATATGTAGGTGCTTTTTATAGGTGCTTTCCTTTGTATAGATACAGTGATATGCAAATTATGGTAATAAATGGGAGGGTCTCCTTTAGCTTTTCCAATAGAATGGGTGTGTGAATTGTTTCAACGAACGTTGAGTTCTAAATACCACTGAAGATGCCGTAACTGGCGAAAAGTCGTTTGTTAAAAATTAATCTTGTTAAAAAAAAAAAAAAAAAAAAAAAAAAAAACAAAAAAAATTTTTTTAAAAATTAATTTTTTAAAAAAAAAAAAAAAAAAAAACAAAAAAAAACAACAAATTGTTTCCCTTATTGAGTTCCAAGTTCTCTACGATTTTCCAATTAGTTTGTTCGTCCGTCTTGATAGAGGGAACCGTAGCAACGGACGTCTTGTTGTCCCGAAATCAAAGAGGGACAGGTTAGGAGAAAGGCAGCCGTTCCGAGAACGAATCCTGTCTGTTCAGGTCGTTTAGGAGGTCTGTCTGTTTGTTTCACAATAACGCTCGAACGGTTTATCCGATGTGGATAAAACTTGCAGAAATTTTCAACACAATATAATGGGAAAATAACTGTAAAAGGTCGAAAATTCAATTTTTATTTTCCGTTCTAATGAAAGAGTTCAAATATGTGTGACGTCAGTTTTTTCTTCATACCTATTATACAAAGTAAAAAGCTGTTGCAAAATTGGTAGTCTGTTTCCACTACCACCCTGTATACCTGTTTATTGATATCCCTGGACAATGTTCATATGTGATGGTATAATTTGCAGTGATTAGTTATTCTGATTAATCCTATATACTTATCTTATGTGTACTTATATAGTCCTATACTTATATGTACTTATCTATACTTATCATTCTTATAATATCGTCTCTTATACAACAAGCTGGGTCCGTCCCTCCGGGAATTTTTTAGCCCGTAGTTTATTCGATCGTGATTAAAGAATACCTTTGTACCTACCTAATTTCTTCCTTCTCTCTTCGATTTCGGGACGATGAACAAATAAAAAAACCTCTAAGCTCTTTTTTATCATCAGCAATCAGCACGCAAAAGGTCGTTTTGACCGTTTTGTTCGCAACTAGTCTAGTCTTGGGAAGCTCCTAGATGTTTTTAATTATTAAATTACCCATTAATCATACCCCGACGCACTAGGCACAGATTAGATCGATCTAAATCTATTTCTAAATTAATCTATTACTAATCTAAGTAAGTAAATCTATTTTAAAATTGATCTGCATAATACTAAAATATAAGTTAATCTATTTCTAGGGGAAAAAAAGAAGAAAAATTGCACAAGTAGGGAGGTATCTTTTGATTGGCTAATTACTTTTTACTTTTTTTTTAATTAGTGATTTAGATATCGTCTCTTTTGAATAATATGTATTCGATGTCAATATAAATCAGAGCAGCTTTCTTGGCAAAAAATATATGCCTGAGCCTTCGCGTACGGGTAATATGAACTGAGGATAAAATGCCATACCTAGTTTACCTAGGCCGGTTGAAATGAGGATAAAATGCCATACCTAGGCCGGTATTTAACCCACATTCTCTAGATCTCCAGGCGAGCTTTTTGACCACTACACCACCGAAACAATTAGTGATTTAGATATCGTCTCTTTTGAATAATATGTTTTTGATGTCAATATAAATCAGAGCAGCTTTCTTGGCAAAAATATATGCCTGAGCCTTCGCGTACGGGTAAGATGAACTGAGGATAAAATGCCATACCTAGTTTACCTAGGCCGGTATTTAACCCACATTCTCTAGATCTCCAGGCGAGCTTTTTGACCACTACACCACCGAAACTAAAAGCCGCAAAAGAGTCAAATCAAATATCTTTTTATCACCAACTCTTATCCAAAACCTCCTAAAGGCCTTTATGATCACTCTATTAGGTACTCGTTATTTAGTACTCAGATGAGGTTGTTCATTCTAGTATGTAATACATTGACATAAAAAAAGGAAAACAGAGAGAAGAGCATACATGATTTATCATCCTTGTCTAATTTAATTTGCATATTTAATTAGGCGGAGATATAACATATCCAATTTTATGATTTACATAGTTGCATATTATGATCGGAAGTAATTAGGTGAATTCCGATGATGATTAGAAATTATATTACCTACTGTGTACCTACATGGAAATCTCCATGGCCGAGTGGTTATCACACGAGACTTGCACACCGGAGGTCCAGGGTTCAATTCCCGGCGGGGTTGAAATTTTTTGGACTTCTTGGAGTTCGGGGTGCACTCTGCCTCGTGAGGACAATTGAGTAGCCACCCGAGTAGCGACCAGTGGCGGCATTAGGTACCAGAGTAAAAAGATTATCGAAAAAAATAGGAATTGATTGTGAAGGAGGAACTAGTATTTAATGCTGTGATACCCACCAACGGTTATCACACGAGACTTGCACACCGGAGGTCCCTGGTTCAATTCCCGGCGGGGTTGAAGTTTTTTCGAGTCCTTGGAGTTCGAGGTGCACTCAGCCTCGTTAGGACAATTGAGTAGCTACGCGGGTAGCGACCAGTGGCGGCATTACCAGTGTAAAAAGATTATCGAAAAAATGGAAATTGATTGTGAAGGAGGAACTAGTAATTAATGCTGTGATACCCACCACCTTTTTGAAGAAGCTCCGAAGTTTTTTCGAGTTCTTGGAGTTCGAGGTGCACTCTGCCTCGTTAGGACAATTGAGTGGCCACCCGAGTAGCGACCAGTGGCGGCATTACCAGTGTAAAAAGATTATCGAATAAAATGGGGATTGATTGTGAAGGAGGAACTAGTATTTAATGCTGTGATACCCACCAACTTTTTGAAGAAGCTCTTCCTCTGCTTTACACACAAAGAATTATTATTAAATTATTAATGATATTGGCCTAAATTGAACTGAAATGGAAATACCTGCACAATTTTTTATTGAATTCTTTTACTTTTGTTAGCTATGAAATATACCTAGAGACCACCTGGGAATGTATCAAATTTTAGCATTTCAAATGAATTAAATTAAAATGGACATACCTACATAATTTTTTATTGAATTCTTTTACTTTTGTTAGCTATGAAATATACCTAGAGACCACCTGGGAATGTATCAAATTTTAGCATTTCAAATAAAAAAGGAACGAAATAAAATCCAAATAAATAAAATAGGTAGGTATGTAGATAGTTTGAAAAAAAAAATAATAAATAAAATAGGTAGGGATGTAGATAGTTTGAAAAAAAAAATAATAAATAAAATAAAATCCCCTAGATTCAAAATGATTTGTTTCCTACCCGCTCGTTACATACCCCAAATATTTACTGTCCCCGGGGCCCATAAATCTTGGCGACCCCCTTTGTGGCCCTGCCAAGACACAAAACCCGAAGGGGTTAACACAAGACATAGAGAACCCTTTCTTGAGATGGAAAGAAATTGATATGATTATTGTAGGAAATGAAAATCAGAGGCGGATATTACATGGGACCTAGGGGGAAAATCTTGAGATGGAACAAAATTGATATGATTATTGTAGCAGATGAAATGAATTTCAGTGACGGATCTTACATGGGGCCTAGGGGAGATCAGCTTCCCTTCCTCTCTAAAGGTGTGCCCAAACATAGTTGACACCGTCGATCGATCGATGTCGCCTGAAACCGTACACTACCTGGACAACATAAATATGTATATTCACCTCGTCGATCGACAGCGACTCATGTGGACACTGGACAGCTGGACACAACTTAAGTGTTTATTTTATTTATTTATTTATTTATTTTTTTTTAAAGAGGTTTGGCAGAGGGAACTGTAACTGCTATGGTCTTATCGTCCCGAAAATCGAAGAGAGAAGGAAGACAGGATAGGAGAAAGCCAGCCGGTCCGAGAACGAACATTATCCCATCAGGATAAAATCCGCCCCGGGCATCAGGATTCGAACCCGCGGCCTAGCGCTTACAAGGCAGACGCACTACCAACCAAGCTAACTAGGCTGGCTTCAAATTCTTTGTGGTAAAGCAGAGAGCTTTTTTCACAACTTTTGTGGATATCACAACATTACTAAGTGCTTCCTTTGCAATCAAATCCACATTTCAATAATATTTTTACACTGGTAAACACAAGTCAGGTTGGCCGAGCGGTCTAAGGCGCCAGATTTTTAGGTTCGATAACTCTGAAATCGCCAAGAGAAAGTAATGCCAGTTTCATGAAACAGCTGTTTACAAATAGACAACTGATCACTGAACGAACTGAGTTCCAAGTTGTAAACTCGACTGCCTTGTAAGCGCTAGCGGGTTCGATTCCCGCCAAGAGCGCAATTTATCCTAGACAGATAAGGTTCGTTCCCAGCTCGGCTGGCTTTCTCCTATCCTGTCTTCCTTCTCTCTTCGCTTTCGGGACGATAAGACCTTGGCAGTTACAGTTCCTCGGAAAAGGAGGGAGGTACATTTTTAGAGGTTTTGACAGAGGGAACTGTAACTGCTCACATCTAATCGTCCCGAAAACTAAGAGAGAAGGAAGACAGGATAGGAGAAAGCCAGCCGTTCCAAAAACGAACCTTATCCGTTCGGGGGAAAATCCGCCCCGGGCGGGAATCGAACCCGCGCCCTAAAACTTACAAGGCAGATAGAGTTGAATATTTGACACCTGATTAATAATAATAATAGTAATAATAATAGTAAAAGAAATCTTATATTATAAGAACGAGATCCATTCACAGTTCACATTTCATAGTTCACACACTGATCGCTCTATCTCGAGAACCACAACACCAATTCTTCGTTTTTCATGACTCTGTTGGTAGCTTTAAAATATCACGGCAAGAGAGCGCTGTATGGAGAGTTTATGTGAAAAATGATACCTATTTTTCTGAGAAAACACGCTCCAACGACGGGGTTGGAAAAGGGTATTCGACCTAAACTCTACATCTTCTTATAGCTTTTTTTCTCAGCTTTCTAACCATTATACTTTCATCTCCGATTTCGCGTCGCTACGACCTCGTATAAGCCGCGCAAGCAACTTAGTCCCGAGCTCATATGTGAAAAATGATACCTATTTCTCAGGGAAAAGACGCTCCAACGACG
>NW_007380451.1:0-23957 GCF_000475195.1 Diaphorina citri
TGTACATTCACTTGCTCCTAAAGTATGATTTAATTATGTACCTGCATTTCATTTTCACTAATTTGGGTTTTCAGGTGATTACGCATGGCGCGTTTCCACTGTGCGACGGGCCTTATGCATCACAGAATGATTTCTAATGTTACCTATATGTACTTGTATGTGACTAGGTACTCTTATTCTAATATCTATAATGAATAAGTATCTCATAATTGATTTTATTCTATTCTAATGGTTTGTATCACTCTTTCTTGTTTTCAGGTACAAATCAAAGTCAGTCATTGCCAAGTCCCAGAATATTGGAGGAATTCCTTTCCCTGGTAATACGATTGTAATAATGTTATGGATATTTTTTCAAACAAGATCATTGACGTAATTTGCTGTCCTTTTGTTTGTAGTGGGTGTTTTGATTTCTGGTATTAAGTTCAGATTTTCTACGTCACTTTTCTATCAGTTACCCTCCGATATTCATTAGGTCTGTCCTTTTGTTTGTAGATTTCCTACGTCACTTATACATCAGTTACTTACCCTCCAATATTCATTAGTTGACCCGTTAGCTACCGTCCTAATGGCTTTTAGCACAAGACCTTGGTCTAGTTGTACCGGAGCTTAAACACAGAAGAAATAAAGCACAGTACTTCAGCCAACTCTAAACACTGCGAAGAACATTAATCTCCATTGTAAAGCCATTGCACGAATTAAGCTAATTCTCTTAGGAGTAGGAAAACGTACACTTCTTGACAATATTGGCTCGGAACCAAATGAAGCACCTCTTATACCTCTGTCACTGTAACAAATGTACACAGAAATGTCGGTATTATCCATCAAAGCTCAGACATGAGGGAGTCTTTCTCCAGATCCTAAGGGCCAAAAAATGTTCCGAAATATGATACTTTGCTTGTTAGTATGAGTACCCCCGAGAAATGTATTAAGATGAATATCTCACAACCGGAATTTTGGTTAGATGTCAATACTGTATTGAATATTGAAAGCTTACGTAACCACATCAGAGCTCCTATTGATAAACATCACATCCAGCACTCATATCTCATTTCCATGTGAGCGATAGTATAATAATATCACGAAGCATCACAAAAAAAGCTTTTGAATTTTCTATTCAATTTTCAACACAATTATTTCCCGTTCCCCGGTTCCCCCTCTGGTCCCAGCTAATGTACCCCAGTCTTATGTTATGTAGATTAGTTGTAATATACATATGTCTCAGTCAGACTCTCTTGTCATATCAATATGTTATGCTTCATGCTGCACATCAAAACAGACTGACAGACCTGACAGTTGACAGTTCTTCTTCTTGTTGT
This sequence comes from Diaphorina citri, assembly GCF_000475195.1. Classification (NCBI taxonomy): domain Eukaryota; kingdom Metazoa; phylum Arthropoda; class Insecta; order Hemiptera; family Psyllidae; genus Diaphorina; species Diaphorina citri. Next base: position 1,317 of record NW_007380451.1, read on the forward strand.
TGTTGTGTTGGAGAAATTATGATTATGTTGACGACTTGGTTAGAATATGTTTGGTGTTGGAACATGATATATTTACTATATTTACCATAACAATCTGGAAATAATAAAATGCTCCGTGTAATTTAACACGTTCAGAGTTAAGTATTGCACCTGTCGTAGAAAGAAGATGAATTTCTTTGATCTATTTACTTACGTGTGTACAAGAATTTTACGTATGAGAACTTCCATTTGCATTTAATTATTTGGAGAAAGCCTTGTCCTGGGGTTTCTTCAGCTGCAAGTGCAACCATGTAAATTTTGTAGATCATTATTTTCTTGTAATGCCGTAGATGGGTATTACAAAGTTGTCGCCTAAAACCCCTAAAATAAAGAGTAGGGTATTATTTCCCTCCTACTTACTGGAGTTGCTGTACCCACCGTTGCGTTGTTATCATCCCACATCCCAGCTTGTTCCTTGTTTGTGTATCTTCTCACTTGTAACTTTAAGGAGACAGATGATGTTCTCAGTATCACAATATTGTATCTTGTTATCTCTCAGATTATTTTCCTTTCTCAAGTGTTTCTTATCATGTTATCTTGAGAGAGGCTCCTCTCGTTCTTCTGTGTTGGTGGCGGTATCATATTTCTCAAAATTTCCGAGTCATTAATAACAAAATGTGATCCTTCCCCCGGATTTAAACCTTATCTGGGCCATGAGGCGTTTGGGCAACTAGGTTTTGTACTAAATATTTTATCGTTTTTAATGATTCTTAAAATATGTAGTAAAAAAAAAAACTTTGAAATACTTGATCTTAAATAAATGGCTTTCAGCCGTAGGTACCTACGTTTTATTATGTCGCTGTACTGTACCTTAATAATTTTGAGATTTGAACAGCAAAGCTCCCCCCTTATTGCAATTATGCGACTGATGTTGCTCTACCTACATATACACCACCAAAAGTTTAGAAAGCTCTATTTCTACGTGGTTTCTGTGTGGTTGTGGTTTCATTTTTAAATAGGAAAACAGGTTGATATAATTTAATGAGTCTCTGCCACATTTGGTGGAATTTCCAAAAGCGGAATTGACAAATAATGAACAACGGGTTAACACTTTAACTCCCAATTATTTTGGAAAAAATATGACAACATTTAATAAAAGGGTTTTGTGTGACACAGTTTGACATCTGGGATCATGTTATGACGTCATCGGGAGTCAAATGTACGTTGAGAAGTCACAGCTTCCGGATCCTTTGATGTCCTATTCAAATCGTATGCGTATGATGGCCGTGGGTTGTGGGTGTATTGTCGCTGTACTGTAAGTAATATACAGTATACGTACGTTTGTATGTTCTAGAACCATAATAAATGCCTCCTACTGACTTTTGAAAGTTTTTATTCTAAATTTGAATTTTCCAATTTTGAACCGCTTCAAATTTGGAATTCTTTAGAGAGGAGGTATGGAATTTTGTCAAAATTTTCTGAGAATTTGACCACAATAATACCTAGCTTATTGCGTAGGAGTATTTTTGGGTTATAGGGGGGAAGGGGAAGTCTTTAGTCCTTTTTGAACGCACTAATGAAATCATTACACCTATTGCTCGCGTAGATGAACATTTTGTGTTGCCAGATTACAACCAAAATGTAGCAAATGTCCTTTCTGTCATGGGCTTGGAGTATAAACAAGATTGGACTAATCCGTATGCGTATGGCCGTGGGTTGTGGGTGTATTGTCGCTGTACTGTAAGTAATATACAGTAGATATACGTACGTTTGTATGTTCTAGATTCTAGAACCATAATAAATGCCTCCTACTGACTTTTGAAAGTTTTAATTTGAATTTTCCAGTTTTGAACCGCTACAAATTTGGAATTCTTTAGAGAGGAGGCATGGAATTTTGTCAACATTTTTTGAGAATTTGACCACAATAATACCTAGCTTATTGCGTAGGAGTATTTTTGGGGTATAGGGGGGAAGGGGAAGTCTTTAGTCCTTTTTGAACGCACTAATGAAATCATTATATCTATTGCTCGCGTAGATTTAATTTTGTGTTGTGTTGCCAGATTACAACCAAAATCTAGCAAATCTCCTTTCAGTCATGGGCTTGGAGTATAAACAAGATTGGACTCATCTTTAGAAAATTATGGTAAAACAAACCAAACTAAATGGGACACTGGTCCTTTCAGACTTCCTTTCCATAGGGGCCCATTTCCTGAGTGATTTCTTGGACCATTAGTATTAAATCATCAATCACAAACATTTGTTAAGAGAATCGGAAACAGTGTCATCAGAGCTGTGTGTGGTCTGCAAATTATTATTCAGTGTACACATTGAATCATCCTACAAATTAAATGATTAGAACAAAGCTCGCAATTTAATCTAGCAAATTAAATTGCCATCTGTCACGTTTTGATGACTAGCAGGCTGAACGGATATATCCGGTCATAACTATTGCAGTCGTATACTTACTCTTATTGGGCAGAGAGTTATACTGTTCATGAGATATCACTCAGTGCCGTAGGTCTATTGGGCAGGGGACTGTTTGTTTATGGCGTAGTCTCCATTAAAGCTAGAGGAACCGCTTCTCTTCCTCTATTGGTTTTTCACCCGCCCCCCTACTTACCCATGGGCGTATATCCCACTCCCACAGTCCGTACGGCGCGGGAGTAGGGCATTTACTTAGGGGCAATTTAATCTAGCAAATTAAATTGCCATCTGTCACGTTTGATGACTAGCAGGCTGAACGGATATATCCGGTCATAACTATTGCAGTCGTATACTCTTATTGGGCAGAGAGTTATACATGAGATATCACTCAGTGCCGTAGGTCTATTGGGCAGGGGACTGTTTGTTTATTAAGTAGGTATTATTACCTATAGTGGCGTAGTCTCCATTAAAGCTAGAGGAACAGCTTCTCTTCCTCTATTGGTTTTTCACCCGCCCCCCTACTTACCCATGGGCGTATATCCCACTCCCACAGTGCGTACGGCGCGGGGGTAGGGCATTTACTTAGGGGCTTCCTGACCTTCCTGTAAATTTTAGGGTACTTTAGTACACCCACTCTCTCCATTTCTCCTCGTTTTTCTCTCGCCCTTTCCGTTTCTCTTTCTCTCCCTCCTTCTCCCTCTCTTGCATTCGCTTTCCTTGTTTCCAGAAATGTTCTTTGTACAATGATTGTTGTTGATTCTAGGAATTGTTTCTAATAAGTCGCTGATTCTTGTAATGAGCTCAAACGCGTAATATGGCTAACAAAGAACTTTGTGCTAAGAACTTGAGGGGGAAAGTATAGAAATAGCTATAATATCCAACCTCATTATCTAACCCCAATCCAGCATTCCCTGAGAAACTACTACCTGTGAGTTATAAAGTAAAGTTGGATCTACGTCAGATAATTCGTTTAAAAAAATATTTTACGAGACTTTGAGTAGAACATTATTTTATGAATGGGGGGCATTTAATGATCGGTGTTTAAAGTTTTGAAGAGGTCCAATTAATTCAACCTTTCCTAGTAATTCAACTGAACTCTGAGCTGGATAATATAACTTCTGAATTAATTCAACTGTTATACATGAAAAGCTCTCTCTTTCCCCTCTATCTCTTTCTATGCTCAACTTTTATATCTGATTTTATGTTCAAAGTACTTACTTCTACATCTCAAGATAATATCTCTCTTTATATTTCATTCTCCCTCCCTCTCCCCTCTCCTTCCTACGTAGCATGTTATGTCCTCTTTAAAGAGGCAGGGAGGGGGAGATTTAGGAAGGACAAACCCCTCATTATAATAAAATTTTACTAGCACAAGGCACATCATCTCAGCATCAGTGAGTGACCTTTAAGTTATGAGTTCTTAATGGTTATCTATCTCCCACTTAAAACGAATTTCTCATTCCTTTGTGGAGCCCTTTTTATATGACCTATATCAACAACAAACACAATGGTTTCAACAGTTTTTCTCCCTCTCTTAATCCCAAAGGGTTTTCTGGCTTTGCCCTTTTCTTGTTTTTACAATCTTAATTTAGATTAAGCTCTTTTTTTAATTTTAATTGAAGACTTTTTTATCCCGAGAAATTTGAGAATTTAATAAAACCTCCCATTTGTAAATTAAAGTAGGTTACCTGCTAACCAAATTCTTTCTCTCTGGATTGAATTGTGTTTGTTTGAATAATGGGAGAGAAGAGCTACAGATTGCCTTTAGGTCTCTAGTCACTGGAAGAGGAAAAGTGTGAGGATAAATTTTCCGCTGTGTTCGGGAATCAAATCCGCGGACCTTCTTTATCTTTGGCAGCATTCAACGAAAACAAGTGTGCGGCTTTGATAATCAACAAAACACAAAATGAAGAAAGATTAACTACCAGCCTCATTTGCAGAGAGTGGTTTTTTGGATGAAAACTCATCAACAATGTACATAAAATAAAAGCTAAGTGGGATTGAGCTTTTGATGTATTCCCATCAACATTTAGACTTAAAACATCTTCTTTCTGGATTTTCCAGACAATATTTGAGGCTTAGAGAGATCTTGCAATGGCTTTGCTGTTGTTGGCTTTTTAAATAATTCTCACATCTTATGTAAGTGTGTGTAAAGTGTGTTTCATCTCCTTTTTAATTAGTACTTGTTTGAATTCAAGAAGACAAACATGACAGTAGGTACTTGGTTGAAAATAATGATAAATAATCTATAGGTATTAGATTGGTAGGTAAGTACCTATGTACTTAAGTTTGGTAGGCACTTAAATTACTTATTGATTATTTATATTTTCTTCCTGTGTGGTAGCAACATAAGTACTTACTTAAAGGGTGAAACTAGAAACAGATTAATATTAGACATTAAGGTGTACAGGCAATGTGTGTGGTTTTCCTTTTATACATGTTGATTGTTGAAACAGTCGCACAAAACTCTGCATAACAATTTTGCTGTAGGTACCTGCCACCTCCCTGAAAGAGATAACTTCCTTCTTGTTATTAATAAAAATTGTAAAGAAATAAGAAAATACTGGCACTTTGATTTGTATGTCTGCCACACATTGGTAGTCGCACGACTTTTAATTAATACCTAGTACCGTATTATTGTGGTCCAATTCTCAAACAATCGCTCCATGCCGCCTAAAAAGCCAAAGAAAGTTATGAACATGTTAGAGACCTCAGATTTGGCTTTATCACAACTCTACGTAGGAATCGACCTTTTGTTCAATTGCAACTCCTCCATTGAATCAAATTTTCAGGCAGTATCGCGGGACTCCGCGCTACTAGAATCGTACTACTACGCTCCCAAGGTGCGGCAGACCTTACACTTGGCCCTTTGCAAAACCCTGTAGTTCAATCTTAGCGTTCAGGCAATTTTTCAAGGCGAAAAACAAATTGGCTTCAAATGGAGTGACAGCAAGGTGTTGGAGAAATTTTGCAACATTTTCCGTATTGTTTCTTGTTTATTTATTTATTTTTACAAGTCGAATACTGTTCATCGTAAAAGGAGGAAATTTTTTTTTTTGCATAGAAGAAAGAACAAAAAAGAGAAGAAGGAGAAAGAGGAGGAAAAGGAAAAGAGGAACAATAAAAAGAAGAAAATGAAGAAGCATAGAAGAAAGAACAAAAAAGAGAAGAAGGAGAAAGAGGAGGAAAAGGAAAAGAGGAACAATAAAAAGAAGAAAAAGAGGTGGAGGAGGAGGAGAAGGAGAAGAAGGAGAAAAGGAAGAAGACGAAGAAGGAGAAAGAGTATTAGGAGAAGACGAAGAAACTGTTACCCGATGAAATTTGAAACATCTTATGGAAACATCTTAAGGGATATGGGAATGCCCCGCCAGTATTGATATTGTGCATCCACTAGAACTGTCATCTGACAAAAAAATAAAAACCGGGGCGAATCTTTGGCCCAGATTTTATGGAATAATAAAAGAAATAGGAGGAGGAGGAGAAGAAGGAGAAAAGGAAGAAGACGAAGAAGGAGAAAGAGTATTAGGAGAAGACGAAGAAACTGTTACCCGATGAAAATTGAAACATCTTATGGAAACATCTTAAGATTCTTAAGGGACATGGGAATGCCCCGCCAGTATTGAATATTGATATTGTGCATCCACTAGAACTGTCATCTGACAAAAAAATAAAAACCGGGGCGAATCTTTGGCCCAGATTTTATGGAATAATATCTTGTGTTGTCTTGTGACATAATGTCTCCCCACGGACTTTGGTGTCATCTCGTCTTATGTGAGGACATAAAGTTTTATGATCGAGAGGAACATTATGTGCAATAATGTCACTGCTAAGATGGACTCGGATAATGGTATCATATTGAAAAGAAAGATAATACCCATGTCACCAAACATGAAATACAATGTGCTGATAGTGCAGTGTAGGGATCTGTCATTTGGAACTTTTGAAGAAGGTTTGGTTATAAGGTGTGATATGGGAGCTAATCATGGGAATGGGAAAAAGGTTTTCCTTATAAGGTGATATGTGTTATTATTATTACGGTGATATGTGTGTGATGTGCGTTATAGGGAATTTCAGATAAAGGGTTTCCCTAGTCTGCTTCTTTTCCAATCCGGGTACATGTTATTCTGTGTTTCTGTGATATGTACAAAATGTGCATACATTTCCCCAAAAACTGTGAAAAGGTTCTCTCTCGTTACTTTATGCTTCACCAGAAATAATTCAGAATTTAGTGGAACCAAACTGGAGGAATTGGAGGAAAATAGTTTTCTCGCCCTTTCTCTCTCCCCTTTCCTCCCCTTCCGGAACTCTACTGGAAGATCCTAGTGTTCTTTCTCTCTATCTCTCCCTCCCTCCCTTTCTCTCTCTCCTTCTATCTATCTATCTGTATCTTTCTTTTTCTCTCCCTTCCTTAACTTTCTCTCTTTCAAATAGTTCGCAATATGGGCTAAATGCTAAATGACTGAGGTGTGTCCGTAGAGCCCGAGCTAATCAATACAGACTACCCGTGCTTTAATCGTGCTATCAGTATCAGGTTACGAAGAAACATTGAGAGCATCACTTTCAGTAAAGTTTTACTTAAACCTCTCAGACATTTCCTGCTTTGAAATCCCCCCATCCCTTGGCTTGAACTAGGGAAAAAATCAATCTGTCTTTAAAGGTCAAAAATAAATAGTTCGAAATATGGACTAAATGCTAAATGACTGAGGTGTGTCCGTAGAGCCCGAGCTAATCAATACAGACTACCCGTGCTTTAATCGTGCTATCAGTATCAGGTTACGAAGAAACATTGAGAGCATCACTTTCAGTAAAGTTTTACTTAAACCTCTCAGACATTTCCTGCTTTGAAATCCCCCCATCCCTTGGCTTGAACTAGGGAAAAAATCAATCTGTCTTTAAAGGTCAAAAATATTGAGTTTCAAAAATGCTATTGGACATTGGTTGTTCGTGTAGCCATCTAACACCTGGATGCAACTGATCTTCTTTCTTTCCTTCTTTCTTAAAATAACTTCAAGTCTACATACTGATATTTTTCCCTTTCTTGAAAGTGAAAAACATCAATTAAACTTGAGTGCAGGTGCAGGCTGTCTGTCCTTGGGTGTTCCAAATCTTCCAATTTTTAAACTGTGAGGAGATCAAGTGATTGTTTCAATCGCAAAACCAGTTCAGTATTGAGAAGAAAATGAGATCTTATCGAAACTACAAAGCAAAGGCATACTACATAACTTTTACCATAATTTTGTCAATTCCTAATTCGAAATGACACTGAAATATGAAAATGAGATCGAAACTACAAAGGCATACTACATAATTTTTACCATAATTTTGTCAATTCCTAATTCGAAATGACACTTTGCGTAAGTGCAGATGCATGAAAAACGTCCAAAAAGAGACCAACATAGAGTTAAAATGAGACTGACACCGACATAAAGTTAACTTGAGACTGAGTAGACAACCTAAGGCCAGCCACTCAATATCAGGTAGACCTGACAGGTACACCTGATCAGGTCTACCACACCTGACAGGTACACCTGATCAGGTCTACCTGATACCTGGCAGTGAGTAGACGACCCTAGTAGATCCCGCGGATTTCATGGCCTCTGAGAGAATATCTAAACTACTCGTACATCAGTGAGACAATGCTAACGCGCGATTTGTTTATAATTTCCGCATGCACTTTGGACTTTTATTACCACTCAAAGTTGGGTGCAAAGGTCGGGGCTTTTAAGACATAAAACCCAGCAACAAGGAAGTATAAATAAAACATCAGGGAGGAGGAAATAAATTCAAATTAAAGTCACGTATTTTCTGAACACGGTGTGCACTCCAAAGAAGAAAACCCGTGTTTACGTTTTTATGTTATCGTTCGTATACTCTCTCGTCCTCGTATATTTACTACTTGGCTCTCTCCTTGTTGTTGTTGTTTTTCCCCCTTTGGCCGCTTTGTGGCTGTTTTCGGCTCTATTGACAAAATTATACCTAAGAAACCCAGCTAAGCATAAGTCAATAGGACAAGGAAAGTCGTGTGATGTTCACTCCAGATTTTTTTTTACATCGCCAAGAGAATCACTTTGCAATTTAGTTGGAAAAGTTATGCTAGTTTCATACTCGTTATTTACTTTACATAGTTTAACGCTATATGTACATATGTTGTTCATTCTTTTATTCTTTACAGCTAATTTTGTAGAAATATAAACTCCGCATCTCTCCCTTGTTGGATTTTTAATTAAATCTTCACAGCTGTGTCCTCTCCTAAATTAAATTAAACGCTTTTTATTGCCCTAAAGTAGGTACTTTGAAAAAATACAATTTAGGTACTTTCTTACTATACGCTCTCTACTTTTCTACTAGCAGTGGAACGAGTTTGTAAGTAGGGTTGAAATGACAACTGGAGAGTAGGTGACTGACTGAGATTCAGGACATTGAATATAATAATCCGTTTAGGTGCTCGTACTGTGACTGTGACGTACAAGCATAATTTGACAAATAATTTGTACGTCAGAAAAAGTCCCAACTGATTATTGTGAAATGCAGATCATGCAGCTTGAATTCATCCAAAGAAGCAATTCAATGTAGTTTTTCCTGTATACGGTTGTAGTGTGTCTTCCAACGTTACAGTTTACTGCCCGTAGATTAGGTACATTTTGTACCTATATATACTACAGGAATGTAGAATAGGTACTGACCACGTAACCTACTTAGCTCTGACCAGCAACCTACCTAACATTCCGGAAAAGGGTTTGTGTTTTTGTTGCAAAGAAAACTCCCCTAACGTTGGGCAGGAAGAAGGAAACCGCACGCCACCGCATTGCAAAGGATGTTCACACCTCCGTGAATAAATTATAAAGCATAATGCGCGTATTAGATGGACCATTGACCCAGTAGTAAGCTGGGAAACTAAAGAAGAAGATAATGTATTAATAGCCCTGCAGACGGAACCCAAAGATACAGGAGGAGAAGGATGGAGAGGAAGGGGAGGAGGAGAGGAAGAAGAAGAAGAAGAAGAAGAAGAAGGACTAGGAGATAAGGCGAGGGTGATGAGGATAAGTTATGAGAAGAAGGAAAGAGGATAAGTAGACAAGGGGAAAAAGAAGAATACAGAGGATATTTCGAAGAAGAATGAAGGAGGATAAGTAAAGGATGAGAAGGATAAATAGAAGAGGAAGGATGAGGACGATAAGTTATGAAGGGAAGGAAGAATAACATTGCTGCCACAGACTTCCGAAAAACTTTCCCAAAACCCCCCCTTTTTCCTTTCTCTACCTCAAGATGCTATCAAATTTCAAGGGTTGTGAAATATGCATGAAAATGCCCGTTTTACCTCCTCGTTAACAGTTTAAAAGTCTCGAGTTTTTGACTGGACGCTGGGGAGGCATTTTGTACATGATTCCTTTTTTTTTGTACTCGTTGTTTTTCCTCTCCCCTCCCTTTCCCTCCCTCTCTTCTCTTCATGGGAAAAACGTGAGAAAGTTCCAAGTGCTGACTGAGGATTTGTTGGGAAATGTTGTTGTGGCCCGCCAGCATTCTCAATTTCCCACCGTGTTTTTGGGAGAAATTCGGGCTGTGTTTTTCCGCCTTATTGAGAATGTCTTGAGATTTAGAATGATTTAAATTAGATGGAGTAAGGGGAAATAGAAAACCCAATTTTGATTGCACTCAAAAAAGTAAACCAGATTTTTGAGTGCACTGAAAGTCTCACTTATAAATGAAACCGAATTTTTCGAGTGCACTCAAAGTTTCACTCAAAGAAGAAAATAAAATGCATCTTTGAAGGAAGGTTTCAAGTAAATTTTCGCCAATCAGATGTTTTGATCGAAGGAACCTGTAACTACCAAGGTTTTATCGTCACGAAAGGGAAGAGAGAATTAAGACAGAATAGGAGAAAGCCAGCCGTTCCGAGAACGAACCCTATGTGTTTAGTATGAAATCCACCGCGGGTGACCCCGGGCGGGAATCGAACCCGCGGCCTAGCGCTTACAAGGTAGACACGCTATACTCAACTAGGCTGGCTGATGGGTTCTCACTTTGTTTGTATAGATATCGGGGATCAGAGAAGTATCAAGTTTGGGGTAAGAATTCTTTTAGAATAAGCTCCTGATCTGGGATTTTTGTATTCCAGCCACATCTACGGGTACTCGTATGTAGTCATCAATAGAGGGAATTAGAGATAGCACTTGTGTTTCAGTGTGAAAATCAAATTGGCCTGTCTCTGTATTTTTTCACTGATTTTCGAGCGTGTATGTTGAATTCCTGATTGCTCTCATTGATTTTTATTTTCACACAACCGCTCTCGCCAGGTTTTGTATTTTTATTCTAATGAAGATACTTTCTGATCGTACGTGCTTCCATGTTTTTTTCCTCTGTTTAGAAATTCATCCCATCATGTCCGTATTTTCTATTAACGTTCCTACAGCTATTAGCTATGTGTCATGGACTTCTCATAATAATATTAAATATTATTATAATTCATGTAGACAAGAAAGGAAGATTAGAGAGGATGTACCAAATTTTCTAATGCAGGATGAGAGAGGAATTTAATGCTCCAGAATTAATAGCCTTTTGGTGGATGTGCCAAAAGTAGGAGATGCGAGATAAGAGGGGTTTTCAAAGAAAAAAAAAAAAAATCTCAAGTAGCATAAGTATGTATTACACTACTAAGTATACTTGCTTAGTTTACGTATCAGGATCCTTAAAGCAAGCATTTTTTTTTTTTTTTTTTTAAGTAGGTGATTGAAATAACCGTTTTGACACGAACGATGATCAGTCATATTTAACCTCAGTGATGAAAACAAGCGGAAAATGAACAGAGATGACAAAGTGATTTTTCTTTTCCGAGTTTCTACAACCAGAACCAATCAGATTGCAGGATATAAGGTTAGTGATTAATTTATAATATTACCTAGTACTAGTACTCGTCACTTCTGCTGCTTCCTGTCATTCCATTGAACGATATAGGAATATCAGAGTTCTAGGTGACGATCTATAATTCTGTACATCGTTCCACGATTAAACCTATAGACTAGTGAAAATCACCAGTGTAGGGCAACCGTCTTATAAACTAAAGTACCCTGTTTCAAATAAATAAATTGGTGAAACATTAAACTGATGTGAGATAAAGGGTTTACATCATGTCCCAATGGCTGGCTTTCTTCTATTGTGTCCTCCTTCTCTCCTAAATTTCGGGACGATAATACCTCCGTGCCGTTAATTCTCCATCAAACTTCTTAAAAATGAATAAATAAATTACAGCACGTAAACTGGAACAACATCTCGTCTAGTCTGGTAAGTACTGTCTATCCTCTAACCCTGTATATGTATGTGGTGAAACTTTTTTGTTTGCTTTTCAAACAGTAATACTTAGTTTGCTTTTCAAACAGTAATACTTAGGCAACTTTTCCCGTACCTCGTCAAACACAACTGAGTCTTTTATGTTTTCCCAAACGGAAAATGCAAACCGGAGAGGTGAAAATTCATTATCTCTGTTTTTAATGAAGATTTTCTGAGCCCAATTCATTAGCTTTCAAAATGGTCAAACTAAGACGATAATACCTCCGTGCCGTTAATTCTCCATCAAACTTCTTAAAAATGAATAAATAAATTACAGCACATTTTCTCCTTTTCGAGTAAGTTTTCACATTTTATCCTTTGCGTCGTAAACTGGAACAACATCTCGTCTAGTCTAGTAAGTACTGTCTATCCTCTAACCCTGTATATGCGGTGAAACTTTTTTGTTTGCTTTTCAAATAGTAATAGGCAACTTTTCCCGTACCTCGTCAAACACAACTGAGTCTTTTATGTTTTCCCGAACGGAAATGGCAAACCGGAGAGGTGAAAATTCATTCTCTTTTTCTTTTTTTAATGAAGATTTTCTGAGCCCAATTCATTAGCTTTCAAAATGGTCAAACTACTTTGTTTTTCGTCGGTGGTTAGCTAAAACAACGGACGATAATACCTCCGTTCCGTTAATTCTCCATCAAATTTCTTAAAAATGAATAAATAAATTACAGCACATTTCCTCCTTTTCGAGTATGTTTTCACATTTTATCCTTTGCGTCGTAAACTGGAACAATATCTCGTCTAGTTTAGTAAGTACTGTCTATCCTCTAACCCTGTATATGTGGTAAAACTTTTTTGTTTGCTTTTCAAACAGTAATAGGCAACTTTTCCCGTACCTCGTCAAACACAACTGAGTCTTTTATGTTTTCCCAAACAGAAATGGCAAACCGGAGAGGTGAAAATTCATTATCTCTGTTTTTAATGAAGATTTTCTGAGCCCAATTCATTAGCTTTCAAAATGGTCAAACTACTTTGTTTTTCCTCGGTGGTTAGCTAAAACAACACATCATTCTTTGTTTGTCTCACTTGCTCTATTCACTTATCTCGCTGATTTCTTCAGCTTTAGAATTTAAATGTTTGTAATGCAAGTATCAAGACAAGATTACTAGATCATTGAGGGTCTTTTCAGTAAATTTCCATGGTGAAAATTTACCTACCTCATTGTTCTAGTGTTTATTTGTATTTATTTCTTCTTTTTCTTCGCCTTTTCTAAGCCCCCCAGCTGGACGCTGATCTGCTCTCTATTTATATAGTCCCTCAGCCAGAATTCGTAATTAACTAATTACTTTTAATCATGTATCTTATGTGCGATACTCAACTAAAGGTACCCAGTTCACTTTAACTTTGCATGAAATCTCAAAGCAGTATCAGTAACAGGTGGACTAAAACAACACATCATTCTTTGTTGGTCTCACTTGCTCTATTCACCTATCTCGCTGATTTCTTCAGCTTTAGAATTTAAATGTTTGTAATGCAAGTATCAAGACAAGATTACTAGATCATTGAGGGTCTTTTCAGTAAATTTCCATGGTGAAAATTTACCTACCTCATTGTTCTAGTGTTTATTTGTATTTATTTCTTCTTTTTCTTCGCCTTTTCTAACCCCCCCAGCTGGACGCTGATCTGCTCTCTGTTTATATAGTCCCTCAGCCAGAATTCGTAATTAACTAATTACTTTTAATAATTTATCTTATGTGCGATACTCAACTAAAGGTACCCAGTTCACTTTAACTTCGCATGAAATCTCAAAGCAGTATCAGTAACAGGTGGATATGTAGCTGACAGGTTTCTAATTTCACCGGTGGTGGTGCGGTGAAACGCACAAATTACATGTAAATTAAATGCCACCCTCCCGCGGGAATTACCTGCACGTCCACCGTCATGTGTTCACATGTTGTAGAATTTTAATATTAAAAAGAAAATGTTTGCGTGTTTTTACTTTCCTTATCCTATATGAAAGAAAGTGCATAATGTAATTTTTTCGATGGTCAGTTTTGAGGTCTCTAAAGCCCAAGTCCAAAATTTCAGTTCAGCCATTGGTCCGTGTGTTTGTCTGTTTGTAAATAAAATATCTCAAGAACGATAAGAGCTAGAGACTTGAAATTTGGTATGTAGGCCACACTGCATGTGACAAGGATGCAACAAACTTTTGGTTAAAATCGGTGAAGCGGTTGGCGGCATTTCGGCCGCTTTGTGGCTGTTTTCGGCTCTATTGACTAAACGGTAAGAGATATCGAAAAATTTATAAGAGGAGACCCCCAAAATTATACCTAAGAAACCCAGCTAAGCATAAGTCAATAGGACAAGGAAAGTCGTGTGATGTTCACACCAGATTTTTTTTTTTTTTTTTTTTACATCCCCAAGAGAAAAGCCTTCATTTATTTTCTGAATTATGGGACCACCTTGGTCGTTTTTAGTACATAGGTATAGGTGTAATTTTATTTGTTGATTTTTGACAGCCCTACGTGTCTGCATTATTGTCGCAATTGAAAATCTCAGCACGTCCCATTTTTCGTATTTATTTTCTGAATTATGGGACCACCTTGGTCGTTTTTAGTACATAGGTATTAGGTGTAATTTTATTTGTTGATTTTTGACAGCCCTACGTGTCTGCATTATTGTCGCAATTGAAAATCTCAGCACGTCCCATTTTTCGTTCCTATATTCCTGATGTGCAAGTATCTTCTTTAGATAGAACTAGATGCCTACTGTGTCTGTGAGTTTTGTTCTTATTGTATTTTTGTTCAGTTTTCTAGTAGCGCCTTCATTTTGGTGATGATCTTTAGTTTCCTCTTTTCTTTTTATTTTCCTAGGGCGCCAAAATAGGACTCATTTACTCACATCCCAGCATATCTCCTTATTCACTATATCCTATACTTTCTAGACCTAGGTTCATATAGGTACCTAACGTCCTTATATCTGTCCAATACCAGCTATTTTCCTCTAAGTTATACCTTATTTAACGCGTGTTGGGATTTGAACCTTGGTTTTGGTTTAATCTTCACATCACAACTACATACCTACCTACTTTTCGAGTTTTCTCACGTAAGTAATTAATTACCTATACTTCTTTCTTTTACCGATGTCCTCTCCAAACTTAAACTCACGGTTTTAATATCAAGATATACGGGAACACCAGAAGTTGTAATGATGTTCACCTTTTGGACATAATAAGGTGTTGTTGTCTAAAGATGTGTCCACACATAGTCGACCGGCCATCGATCGATGTCGACTGAACCGTCCACACTGTCTCGACAACATAGATTAACTTTATCGATCGAAGTCCGGTCGACTATGTTTTGATACACCTTTAGGCTCCGTGAACAGTTCGAAAGAGACAAAAGGCAAAATAAATGTAACGAGCTTTTGAAATGAGAAAGAGTAACTACATTTTTTATTTTCTCAGCGGACAGAAGAATAAACAAACGAGTCTGAAAACTGAAAACCCAATTTCCTTATTTGAGGAAAAAAATATTCAAGTATTGTACAAATAAAAGCTTCGAAATTGTAAGAGGTTAACGAGAAACATTGTTCTGGCAATAAACCAAATTCAACAACTTACTGAACGAATTACATGTGTGTAGACCATTAGAAGTTCTCTTAGTTAGATTAGAATAATTACAGAGGCCTCAGTCATATAAGATAAATGGGAATCTTACCATAAATCGTAACGTCAATATGTAACTGAGTTTGCACAAACTCAAATCAGCTCAAATATCCTGTTGCTGTGATGAAAAGGTTTCTTGTTTTTCCTGACAAATTTGTTTACTGAATACCCACTGTTTTGTCTGCCTAGAATACTCGAGCTTTTGAGAGATATTTCTGACAATTTTGAAACCTGAGGGCTTTGGTATAAGAAATTCATGTACCTGCCTAATTCTCTTGTAGTTGTAGTTTAGAAGGTATAGGAATAAAGATTCTTTTCTTCGATTTCTCAAGTTTAATTCGGGGCTCATTTTGTGTCTTATCATTATCACTGAATCTTTTTTATTCAATATTCAATGTGTCATGCTTTCCCTTAAGATCAATTTGGAATAAAGATTCTTTTCTTCGATTTCTCAAGTTTGATTCGGGGCTCATTTTGTGTCTTATCATTATCACTGAATCTTTTTTATTCAATATTCAATGTGTCATGCTTTCCCTTAAGATCAATTTTCACAGTTTCAAAAAGATTGAGCTTGTATACGAACTTTCAACTCAAGGTTCTTAGTGTAAACTTGAGGAGCAGACTTGGTTTATTAATCTTCACCAGGCGAAATTTGCACGAGCGTTTTTGAGTCTACTTGATCCTAGGTGTATTATAGGTACAAGTTTTCAGCTTCATAGTGAGATAGGAAAACTTGAAAAACTTTGAAAAATTAATTAAAATAAGAACGTCGAGCTTAAACAGTTTCTGTTGAACTTCTTTGAGTTTTCAGTTTGATTTTCGTTTAGAAAAAAAAGTTGCTCGTGGTTCGTGTTCTCTATGAAGGAGATGCAAATTATGGGTACTCCAACATATATTGTATAGTTGTTGTTGTTTTTTTTTCCCCCCCTTTTTTTCTAACTTTTCCTAGTTATTTATTTTTCTTATCCTAGACCTACCTCTAAGAAGGAAAGTGATGTTATCGGCTGATTTTATTATTATTTCTGAGCTGTTTCTTCCCCTGAAAAGTACCTAGTCAAACTTCTCCTGGTTCTCAATTATAAAATAGGTAGGAAATTGAGTAGACCTTGGTTATACTGCCAGTATTGGACTGAAAAGTCCCTTCACAAACGCAGTCTTAAGGTGTGTCCAAACATAGTTGACCGGTCGTCGCGTCGATTCACATCGATCAACGTTCGATATGACTCGATCTGTTGGAATGGTTATACCTCTCTTTTCTTTCTTTGGTTTCGCTAGGGAACTAACTGATATTGTTCAGTACTTAGTTCATTCATCATCATCATTGGTTAACAGCTGAGGGGCTGGTTTGCAGCAGTACGCCATGATTCTCGATCTTCTGCTTTCCTCTTCAGGTCGTATTTCCCCCTTTTTTCTAACTTTTCCTAGGTTAGGTATTTATTTTTCTTATCCTAGACCTACCTCTAAGAAGAAAGTGATGTTATCGGCTGATTTTATTATTATTTCTGAGCTGTTTCTTCCCCTGGAAAGTACCTAGTCAGACTTCTCCTAGTTCTCAATTGTAGAATAGGAAGGGAATGGAGTAGACCTTGGTTAAACTGCCAGTATTGGACTGAAAAGTCCCTTCACAAAGGCAGTGTTAATTTTCTTGCAGTCTGGGCTACAGTAAAGGAGACAATGAAGCTCGGAGAGGGAGGGGAGGGGGCTCGTCCCTCGTAAATACGGCCCTGGGTAGGTAGTAGGTACTTACCCAAGGTATCACATCGGTATGCTTGATTTTTTGTTCAAAATGAAATTGACATTTTTTTTTCCTTTTCTTTTCTTGGATTTTTTATTTATAAAGAGGAGCAAATTTCAGGCGAAATAATGTGCCACGTTTTCTGTTTCTCTCCCTCTCTCTCTCTCTCTCTCATCTTTCTGTCTCCCTCCCTTTCTCTTTTCTTTCTCTCTCTCCCTCCCTTTCCCCCATCTCTCTCTTTCCTTCTCTCTCCTTCCCTCCCTTTCCTCCCTCTCTCTCCTACTTATATTGAACTTGACACTAACAATTTGATCTTCATACAATAGAAGGAAATACAATGACGTCGGTAATTCTAACCTTCTTCTGAGAAAAAATTTAAATTGCTTCCGAAATAAACCTCGGTACATTTTTACTTTCCTTATCCTATAGGAAGGAAAGTAATGTAATCGGGTCAAAATTTCGATGGTCAGTTTTTAGTGCCAAAATGCACATCGCCAAGAGAATCACTTTGCAATTTAGTTGGAAAAGTTATGCTAGTTTCATACTCGTTATTTACCTACTTTACATACTTTAACGCTATATGTATGTTGTTCATTCTTTTATTCTTTACAGCTAATTTTGTAGAAATATAAACTCCGCATCTCTCCCTTGTTGGATTTTTAATTAAATCTCATATGTTGTTCATTCTTTTATTCTTTACAGCTAATTTTGTAGAAATATAAACTCCGCATCTCTCCCTTGTTGGATTTTTAATTAAATCTTCACAGCTGTGTCCTCTCCTAAATTAAATTAAACGCTTTTTATTGCCCTAAAGTAGGTACTTTGAAAAAATACAATTTAGGTACTTCCTTATACTATAAACTATACGCTCTCTACTTTTCTACTAGCAGTGGAACGAGTTTGTAAGTAGGGTTGAAATGACAACTGGAGAGTAGGTGTGACTGACTGTCTTACTATACGCTCTCTACTTTTCTACTAGCAGTGGAACGAGTTTGTAAGTAGGGTTGAAATGACAACTGGAGAGTAGGTGACTGACTGAGATTCAGGACTTTGAATAATGAATATACAATATACATAATAGTTCGTTTAGGTGTTCGTACTGTGACGTACAAGCATAATTTGACAAATAATTTGTACGTCAGAAAAAGTCCCAACTGATTATCGTGAAATGCAGATCATGCAGATTGAATTCGTCTAAAGAAGCAATTCAATGTAGTTTTTCCTGCATACGGTTGTAGTGTGTCTTCCAACGTTACAGTTTACTGCCCGTAGATTAGGTACATTTTGTACCTATATATACTACAGGAATGTAGAATAGGTACTGACCACGTAACCTACTTAGCTCTGACCAGCAACCTACCTAACATTCCGGAAAAGGGTTTGTGTTTTTGTTGCAAAGAAAACTCCCCTAACGTTGGGCAGGAAGAAGGAAACCGCACGCCACCGCATTGCAAAGGATGTTCACACCTCCGTGAATAAATTATAAAGCATAATGCGCGTATTAGATGGACCATTGACCCAGTAGTAAGCTGGGAAACTAAAGAAGAAGATAATGTATTAATAGCCCTGCAGACGGAACCCAAAGATACAGGAGGAGAAGGATGGAGAGGAAGAGGAGGAGGAGAGGAAGAAGAAGAAGAAGGACTAGGAGATAAGGCGAGGGTGATGAGGATAAGTTATGAGAAGAAGGAAAGAGGATAAGTAGACAAGGGGAGCAAAAACACCTGCATGCATTAAATAAATTATGTTTTATACTTACATGACTGTAATATGTAAGTACATACAGAGCTGAATTACACCTAATTAAATAAAACAAGTGTGAAACACCCTAAGATCATTTGGAAGAGAAATGAAATTGTTTGCTGGAATCTGTGCACATCATGCTACAAAAACTCGAAATACATAATTTTGAAAGAATTTTTCCATGTGAATTAATTTAAAAAACCCGAGTAGAATATCCCAGAGGCTCTATACACGCTTCATACTCTGCTCCACCTTTATTATAGCTCTGTATTTTCTGTACTTATAAAATGAGTATGTTTTTCTCTCAAATGTAATAAAATTGAAAACTTTTGAATTTCCTTCATACTTATACGGAGAGAGTTAGTTCGAAAGTCGAAAGAGACAAAAGGCAAAATAAATGTAACGAGCTTTTGACATGAGAAAGAGTAGGTAACTACATTTTTATTTTCTCTGCGGACAGAAGAATAAACAAAAACGAGTCTGAAAACTGAAAACCCAATTTCCTTTGAGGAAAAAAATATTCAAGTATTGTACAAATAAAAGCTTCGAAATTGTAAGAGGTTAACGAGAAACATTGTTCTGGCAATAAACCAGGGATGGACCAGAAAATCACCCTGAAAACATTTTAGGCCCGGAAATTTGAGGTTTGGACAGACTCAAATCAGCTCAAATATCCTGTTCCTATGATGAAAAAGGTTTCTCGTTTTTCCTGACAAATTTGTTTACTGAATACCCACTGTTTTGTCTGCCTAGAATACTCGAGCTTTTGAGAGATGTTTCTGACAATTTTGAAACCTGAGGGCTTTGGTATAAGAAATTCATGTACCTGCCTAATTCTCTTGTAGTTGTAGTTTAGAAGGTAGGAATAAAGATTCTTTTCTTCGATTTCTCAAGTTTGATTCGGGGCTCATTTTGTGTCTTATCATTATCACTGAATCTTTTTTATTCAATATTCAATGTGTCATGCTTTCCCTTAAGATCAATTTTCACAGTTTCAAAAAGATTGAGCTTGTATACGAACTTTCAACTCAAGGTTCTTAGTGTAAACTTGAGGAGCAGACTTGGTTTATTAATCTTCACCAGGCGAAATTTGCACGAGCGTTTTTGAGTCTACTTGATCCTAGGTGTATTATAGGTACAAGTTTTCAGCTTCATAGTGAGATAGGAAAACTTGAAAAACTTTGAAAAATTAATTAAAATAAGAACGTCGAGCTTAAACAGTTTCTGTTGAACTTCTTTGAGTTTTCAGTTTGATTTTCGTTTAGAAAAAAAAGTTGCTCGTGGTTCGTGTTCTCTATGAAGGAGATGCAAATTATGGGTACTCCAACATGTATTGTATTTTGTATACTATCGTACTTGTGAAGTAATTAATATTATGCTGAACAATGTACACATGTGTATACTTTACGTCGAAACTTTACAATTACAAAGCACACGTCCTGTCCGAAAAACTATGGGAATTCAATAGCATGTTTTGAAACTTGTACAAACATGCCCGTGTATTGTTTTCGCCGGTGCCCACCTACCCTGTAACAAGGGTAGCACTGGCACTTGTCTGTCAGTCACTCTTGTAAGTTGAAAAGAAAAGTATTTGGGTACCTACTTCAAAATCATAATTTCCCACTCTGTCCGCAATTCCTATGCAAGCCCTTTATTTAAAATGTAAAGTCCAACCTCAGTGGTGTGGTGAGCGCGGCGCACTTCGATTCTGGAGGTTGGTGGTTCGAGTCCGAGTCAAGTCTTAAATTTTAGCAAGGTGTTGCATTACTCGAGGAAAGATATTTGAGATAACCATTCTTTATTCTTTCACTTCTTTAGTATCTCTAAATTATCACATCAGAGCATTATGAATTCAATGTTTAAATGAGAATGAAATCGAAGTATGTATACTTACATAGTTACTTCATACCTAAGTAAGAGATGAAGTATCATCAGATTCATTAGACATGCTACTCAAAAACACTTGCATGCATTAAATAAATTATGTTTTATACTTACATGACTGTAATGTGTAAGTACATACAGAGCTGAATTACACCTAATTAAATAAAACAAGTGTGAAACACCCTAAGATCATTTGGAAGAAAAATGAAATTGTTTGCTGGAATCTGTGCACATGCTACAAAAACTCGAAATACATCATTTTGAAAGAATTTTTCCATGTGAATTAATTTAAAAAACTCGAGTAGAATATCCCAGAGGCTCTATACACGCTTCATACTCTGCTCCACCTTTATTATAGCTCTGTATTATCTGTACTTATAAAATGAGTATGTTTTTCTCTCAAATGTAATAAAATTGAAAACTTTTGAATTTCCTTCATACTTATACGGAGAGAGTGTATTTGACTTTCATGGGAGCTCTTCTTAGATCTCTCCCTTCTCCCTGTCTCCTTTGTAATGAAAATAATTTCCAAATAAATTAAAATGAAATAAAAGCAAACACGAGAAAGTTTCGTTCCCATCAAGTCTTCTTGACTGACGCCTGTACCGAAAAACCCGGGGGAATGGGGTATGCAATATGCTAGACAATCTATACAAACATGATGTCGGTAGAAAGCTGGAAGTTTGCAGTAATATTAACTGAAAGTTTTAGATAATGTGTGGACAAAGTTTCAAGATGTAAACACATTAGCTTGTGGGAAGATGATTGTGATTTGTGTTGACAAAATAAAAACATTAACAATGTGTGTGATGTGGGAGAACCAAGGGATGTTGAATTCTGATTGACCGATATTTGATATAGTAATAATAATAATAAGTTTATTAACATTAAATCAGTAGGACACCGATACAAATAGGACTTCGGACCAACAATTTAATCAATTCCAGCTAAAATTGAATATAATAATTCGTTTAGGTGTTCGTACTGTGACGTACAAGCATAATTTGACAAATAATTTGTACGTCAGAAAAAGTCCTAACTCCTAACTGATTATCGTGAAATGCAGATCATGCAGATTGAATTCGTCTAAAGAAGCAATTCAATGTAGTTTTTCCTGCACAGGGTTGCAGTGTGACTTCAAACGTTACAGTTTGCTGCTCGTAGGTACTTACTTATCTACCTATATAATTACATGATTTACCTTTTGTACCTATACTACAGGAATGTAGAATGGGTAGTGACCACGTAACCTACTTAGCTCTGACCACCAACCTACCTAACATTCCGGAAAAGGGTTTGTGTTTTTGTTGCAAAGAAAACTCCCCTAACGTTGGGCAGGAAGAAGGAAACCGCATTGCAAAGGATGTTCACACCTCCGTGAATAAATTATAAAGCATAATGCGCGTATTAGATGGACCATTGACCCAGTAGTAAGCATATGCTAGACAATCTATACAAACATGATGTCGGTAGAAAGCTGGAAGTTTGCAGCAATATTAACTGAAAGTTTTAGATAATGTGTGGACAAAGTTTCAAGATGTAAACACATTAGCTTGTGGGAAGTTGATTGTGCTTTGTGTTGACAAGATGAAAACATTAACAGTGTGATGTGGGAGAACCAAGGGATGTTGAATTCTGATTGACCGATATTTGATATTATAGTAATAATAATAAGTTTATTAACATTAAATCAGTAGGACACCGATACAAATAGGACTTCGGACCAACAATTTAATCAATTCCAGCAAAAAAAAAAACGTCTCTTTATTTTCAGCAGAAGTTGGTGCATTTTCTCGATGAGGGATATAGACTTCGTATGAAACTAATGATAACCTGGAATTTTATTCCTTGTCAAAAGTATTTCTCCGAATAGCTTTTCACCATTTTTGAAGGGAAAGGGATTTTTGAAGGACAAACTAAAAGAGTTATCTGAATG
>NW_007380452.1:0-29868 GCF_000475195.1 Diaphorina citri
GTATTGTGATTGGTGTGGTGATGGAATGTGGAGAAATTACAGCACCATGAGGTGTTGAGGTGTATTGTGATTTGTGAGATGAACTTTGATTTCAAGTGGTGCTTGAAACTCTTGAGGTGACTGTGGCTGTGTGCTTGAACTACATATTTTTACTTTCTATTTAGGTCAAAGTATACGAAAGTATTTGGTATTTTTCGTTCCGAATTTTTACTTGGCCGATGGTTAATCTTTAAGAATCCAATTGGGCTTAGACTTATTTCAAGAAAGAATAACAATAGGTAATACCTACCTACTTATTTGTTGGATCTTTTGCAAAAGAGATTCTTACGGAATATTCAACATCTTTTGCTGCAGGGAGGTAGGTATAAGGAATTTTTTTCCCGCCCCGCCAAGTCAAGAAAGCTACTGGAGTAATTTTATTTACCTCGTAAACTTGAGAAATTCCTGTATGATTCCATATCCCGCCCCGCCAAGGCAAGAAAGCTACTGGAGTAATTTACCTCGTAAACTTGAGAAATTCCTGTATGATTCCATATTTTCCCGCCCCGCCAAGGCAAGAAAGCTACTGGAGTAATTTACCTCGTAAACTTGAGAAATTCCTGTATGATTCCATATTTCAGAGCTAGAAGTTGAGATGTACCTACTCGTATTATTGTTAATAATATAATATTGAAGTTATATTTCACTACATACAATGCTACAATCTACGCAAATTATGTCATCTACGTTGAATTTCTTTTATTTTCTTTTTCATTGTGTTCTATTGAAGTGAATACCGTGTAGGTGGCTGAAGAGCTTCTGATTTACAACAAAGTATCAGCAAAATAAATACATTAAATAGATATACAATATAAGGTATCAGCAAAATAAATACATTAAATAGATAGATATACAATATAAGGTATCAGCGAAATAAATTCATTAAATAGATATACCATAAGATATCAGCGAAATAAATACATTAAATAGATATACAATATGGTATCAGCAAAATAAATACATTAAATAGATATACAATATAAGGTATCAGCAAAATAAATAATAAAATAAACCGAATGTCAACACTCTGGCTCGTTTTGTTTCGTAGTTTCGCCTGCGGGGGCGGAAAACATAATTATCTTGCGTAATTGGTTTTATACGAAAAACACGTACGGGGTGGTTTCAAAATAAAAACTGGGCCGGAAATGACCGCATGAAAAGGGAATATGCCCGATTTGTTCTTGATGTTGGTGCACACTGTATAATAATGTAATTCATTTGTTTGAGCTTAATCTTACAAATAATGTGACTTTCCTCTGACTCCATTATTTTCTGTCGTTGCTGAGATTCGAAGCGCGGTCCTCTAGGTTTAAGTAAATCGAGCTAGAGGTAATGTCTTAGCAACTTGGACTACTGGTACTGGGACTAACGACATTTCCACACTGTAGGTTGGGACTAACGACATTTCCACACTGTAGAGTGTAGGTAAATACCTACATATTTACAAATTTGAATGATTTTGATGCTGCTATAGCCTCTGGCGACTGGCATGCGAAATATTTTTCGAAAATAAAGTTATTATTACCTACCTACATTATTATTAATAAATAATAAAGTTATTCTGTACGTAGGTATATTATTGTTAATTAATTTAATTTAAATTTAATTAAGTTATCTTTTTGTGCAAAATGGGATATCAATTATTATCACTTCTCCACTTTCGGCCTATTTAGTTAGTACGGGGGCCTTTGGTGCTTTGAGCCCAAGGCATAAAATAAAATGTAGCTAACTGTACTCGCCCAACGACGTTATTTGTGACAAGCACTCACTCTTGAAATTCCTGACCAAATATATGGGTTCTAGGAATAGGTGTTCACTGTTTACCAGCTTGTGTCGGCAGTTCGATTCTGAGTTAGGTATATTAATGTAGTTGTGTAGTCGTATTCTGCTTGACTTTTTTAGAAAAGAGCAGCCAGCGTTTATCTCTTTGGAATACCTTTTTTTTCTTTTAGAGTTTGACAGAGGGAACTGTAATTGCTATGGTCTTATCGTCCCGAAATCGAAGAGAGAAGGAAGACAGGATAGGAGAAAGCCAGCCGTTTAGTTAGTGCGGGGGCCTTTGGTGCTTCGAGCCCAAGGCATAAAATAAAATGTAGCTAACTTTACTCGCCCAACGACATTATTTGTGACAAGCACTCACTCTTGAAATTCCTGACCAAGTATCTGGGTTCTAGGAATAGGTGTTCACTGTTTACCAGCTTGTGTCGGCAGTTCGATTCTGAGTTAGGTATATTAGGTATGTAGTTATGTCGACTACATAATTCTACTTGACTTTTTTTTTAGAAAAGAGCAGCGTTTATCTCTTTGGAATAACTTTGAAATCCTCAAAATTAACAGGTTTAGAACACCCTGTTTTAGTATTCAAAACACCCCAGACTCCTTCAGATACGATCCTAGACTGCACGGCTTGTAATGCTCTCGTAGGAATAATGTCACGTTTATGTTTCGAGATATAAAAGACTGAAAAATGAAGGTGTTGGAAAGACAAAAAATGAAGAGGACGAGGGAAAAAGGAATACAGGATAATAACAAAAGGTGAAGAGGGTGGAATGGAAAGGATAACAAAAATGGAGAGGAAAAAGGATAACAAAAAGTAAAGGAAGAGAGGAAAGCATTAGACAAAGTGAAGGGGGCAAGAGGAAAAGCAATGAAGGATAATAACAAAAAAAGCGAAAGGGTAGGAACTGGATAGGAAAGGATTGCAAAAAGTGAAGGGACGAGAGGAAATGAAATGAAGGAGGTAGAGGAAAAGATAGTATGTAGTCTAAAACAAATGAAGTAATCTAAAAGAAAAAAATGAAGTAGTCTAAAAGAAACAAATGAAGTAGGTAGTCTAAAAGAGCAAAGAAAAAGACTCAAGAGAATAATTTTGTGTCTCGGGACGAATTTCAATAAAAAAGGTAAAAGATGAGAAGTATAAGATTCCAGTTGCTATATTTAGATTATCGAACGAAGTAGGTAAGTTTTAGGTTTGAACTCCACCATTTTTAAAGTAAGCCCGAAATCGAATATACAATTTTCTTTGTGTGTTGAACATTTTGGCCGAAATTTCATCAAAATGAGACAAACCGTTGAGGATCTGTCGTGGATCAACCAAACAGACAAAACAAAGGAAAACTGTCGTTCACAAATGCCAAAATTTCCAATTAAATCTTTTTTTCAATATAAATAAAGGAATTGTCAACTGTTCCGATATATTTAGATAGCTATCTCAAGGACAGGGATAATAAATTTCGCCTTTTAGACTCTTCTTCAGAAGATAAAACTCAAAATTCCTTTCGTTCGATGTCCCTTACCATTACAAGCGTAGTCCAGTTGCTGTCGAGTGAAGCTTAGCGTATAGTCGGAGATAGCACAGGTGTGGAATTGACATTGGAAGATCAGTTGCCTCTGAGGGGGAGAATAGTGACTACTGGAGGTAGGGGAGGAACACCGAGTAGGGCTTTCTGAAGCGCTCGAGTCCCGGTCGGGATAATGCCTGCAATGGGAGAGAAAGGTCATGGTGGTTGGGTGGAGAAGCTAGGTGAGAATCCTTCCATAAAGCCTTTGAAAAAGTACAAAACGGCATGACCGACCTGGTATTCCAGAGATTTTTTCTATGGTAGTAAAAGTATAAAGAGATTATAGATGCTTTTTCAAAAAGGACTTCGCACATTGTATTTCCCACTTTCGCACTTTGATGTATTATGACGTAGGCACACCCCTTCTAGCATCAAATGAATTCAAATTGTCCTTTGAACTCCTGTCAATACTTCCACCCCAATTAGATAGCTACCATAACTATTTCACGGACACGGAAAGTGGTAATTCGACACTTGGACCTGCAGTATAAATAAGCACTATTATTATCAAGCACTATGATGTGTTGATCGCGTCTGTATGTCTGTGTGTATGCTCTTACTACTCATTTTTCTCTATTTTTTATTATTTTTTTTTCTCTTTTATTACTGTTATCACCTTTTTTTTTTTTTTTAAATTTTTTAGGGGCACCGCGGTGCACACTTTGAGAGACCCTGTCTTAAGGGACTCTTTAGCCCTACGTCAAATGTACCTGGGGAATAGTCCTCTAATAGAAGACTACTGAAAGTTAACACAGTGTCAAGGGTTTTGTTTGACATCACCCATTTGTTTTACACAGGAAAGAATTTCTTAAACTCCGGATTAACTGAAAACTCTCTGTGGTAAGATGGGGCATAAAAAGTAAATAAAGGATTATAAAAAAGAAAAGAGTTTTGACTCATAAGTCGTGACTCACCATTTTCATCTGTATCCGACTCGTCCTCATCAATATGTACCGGTGAATCCATCAGATTCTCATAGCTATCCCACCTGGTGTAAAAAAGAAAAGGTTTGACTTTTGAGTCATGAAGGTTTGACTCATGAGATCATGAGCAGTGACTCACCATTTTCATCTGTATCCGACTCGTCCTCATCAATATGTACCGGTGAATCCATCAGATTCTCATAGCTATCCCACCTGGTGACTGGATCCGGAGACAGGTCCACCTGTATGGCCGGCGTGGGGGCCGGAGTAGACCGGATGGACTGCGGAGTGCCGGAGAAGTGAAGCTCCACCGCGCCGTCTAGCGGGAACCTTAGATCTGCGAACACGAGAAGTCAGTCGTTTAGATGTCTTAAGTGAACCAAACACAACTGAGGTTTTAGAAAAGCTAAAAACTCAATGAAGGCGAATTAAAATTATCCCAACCAAAGCTATAAATTAAAATTTCCTCCCGCAAAAGAAACACCTGGTTAGCCTTTTGGTTAGGGACTGGGATTTTTTCGGTTTCCTTTAGCAGACGATTTGATTCAAATAATAATTTATTGGATTAAATTCATTAACCTGTGGCCCCTCTGGCATCAGTTTATTTGAGTTTAATCTCATGTATGTACGTCCCCCATAACTAGAATTTCTGCCTCAAACGAGATTCGATCCAAGCATTCAATCCTGATGTAGACACTGATAAGACGAAGAATGTCAATGGGACAAATATGATTAGCTTTAGATTTGCGTGGGAAAAAGAGGATACACTAAGAAGGAGACAAAACACTAATGTTTGACAGGGAAAAGCCACCAAGTCAGAATACCTTCCTAATATTTACCTAAACTGTCTTTCTTGCTACCGAGAAGTTGACAGGAACAACACTCGACCCAAGTTGAAAACTTGAAACTAAGAAACTTGAAACTAAGAACTAAGTGAAAAGGGACACTTGGAAAGATATAACGGGTCAATGTCCAAAACCCGGAATTCAGGGCTCCCCGTCCAAAACCCACTTTCCATTCTCTCCACTACAAAACTTGTGAGAAGTTACAAAAACTTCCAGAAAGAAAAACTCTTACAAAAAGAAATAAAACTTGGAAACAAAAGCTGCTATCTCTCAATAAATTCAAATGTCGTATTCTCTGTACAAAGCAGCGTTCTATCTCTGGGGGGGAATGGCAATTTCGTATGCTCAAAATACGAACACGTACAAGAAGGAAAATTTGTATATCACTTTGGTTGTGTTTCCCGTTTTCCTTCGTTTCTTAATTCAGTAGATACTACGATATGATCATATGAAACAAAGCTTCCGTAAACAGAATGTCTTTGTCTTCCTGTACCATACGTTCGTGCCTACCAACGTTTTCGTCAGCCTCGAGCTCTGTTAGGTACCTTACACAATCATTAGTAATGTTATTATTTCCATCCAATTCAGTAGATACCTACTACGATATGATCATATGAAACAAAGCTTCCGTAAACAGAATGTCTTTGTCTTCCTCTACCATACGTTCGTGCCTACCAACGTTTTCGTCAGCCTCGAGCTCTGTTAGGTACCTTACACAATCATTAGTAATGTTATTATTTCCAAGTAATGATGATGAAAAATCAGAAAATCCGGAATTCCATCATTAGTAATGACATTACTAATGATTGTGTAAGGTACCTACCTATTTAGTTAGTACGGGGGCCTTTGGTGCTTTGAGCCCAAGGCATAAAATAAAATGTAGCTAACTGTACTCGCCCAACGACGTTATTTGTGACAAGCACTCACTCTTGAAATTCCTGACCAAATATATGGGTTCTAGGAATAGGTGTTCACTGTTTACCAGCTTGTGTCGGCAGTTCGATTCTGAGTTAGGTATATTAATGTAGTTGTGTAGTCGTATTCTGCTTGACTTTTTTAGAAAAGAGCAGCCAGCGTTTATCTCTTTGGAATACCTTTTTTTTCTTTTAGAGTTTGACAGAGGGAACTGTAATTGCTATGGTCTTATCGTCCCGAAATCGAAGAGAGAAGGAAGACAGGATAGGAGAAAGCCAGCCGTTCCGAGAACGAACATTATTCCATCAGGATAAAATCCGCCCCGGGCGGGAATCGAACCCGCGGCCTAGCGCTTACAAGGCAGACGCACTACCAACTAAACTAACTAGGCTGGCTGTAATAACTTTGAAATCCTCAAATTTAACAGGTTTAGAACACCCTGTTTTAGTATTCAAAACACCCCAGACTCCTTCAGATACTGTCCTAGACTGCACGCCTTGTAATGCTCTCGTAGGAATAATGTCACGTTTATGTTTCGAGATATAAAAGACTGGAAAATGAAGGTGTTGGAAAGACAAAAAATGAAGAGGACGAGGGAAAAAGGAATACAGGATAATAACAAAAGGTGAAGGGAGAGGAATGGAAAGGATAACAAAAATGGAGAGGAAAAAGGATAACAAAAAGTAAAGGAAGAGAGGAAAGCATGAGACAAAGTGAAGGGGGCAAGAGGAAAAGCAATGAAGGATAATAACAAAAAAAGCGAAAGGGTAGGAACTGGATAGGAAAGGATTGCAAAAAGTGAAGGGACGAGAGGAAATGAAATGAAGGAGGAAGAGGAAAAGATAGTAGTCTAAAACAAAGGAAGTAGTCTAAAAGAACGAAGAAAAAGACACAAGAGAATAATTTTGCGTCTCGGGACGAATTTCAATAAAAAAGGTAAAAGATGGGAGTAATAACTTTGAAATCCTCAAATTTAACAGGTTTAGAACACCCTGTTTTAGTATTCAAAACACCCCAGACTCCTTCAGATACTGTCCTAGACTGCACGGCTTGTAATGCTCTCGTAGGAATAATGTCACGTTTATGTTTCGAGAAATAAAAGACTGGAAAATGAAGGTGTTGGAAAGACAAAAAATGAGGAGGACGAGGGAAAAAGGAATACAGGATAACAACAAAACGTGAAGAGGGTGGAATGGAAAGGATAACAAAAATGGAGAGAAAAAGGATAACAAAAAGTGAAGGAAGAGAGGAAAGCATTAGACAAAGTGAAGGGGGCAAGAGGAAAAGCAATGAAGGATAATAACAAAAAAAGCGAAAGGGTAGGAACTGGATAGGAAAGGATTGCAAAAAGTGAAGGGACGAGAGGAAATGAAAGGTAGACGAGAGGAGGTAGATGAAAAGATAGTAGTCTAAAACAAATGAAGTAGTCTAAAAGAACGAAGAAAAAGACACAAGAGAATAATTTTGCGTCTCGGGACGAATTTCAATAAAAAAGGTAAAAGATGGGAACTATAAGATTCCAGTTGCTATATTTAGATTATTGTTGCTATTAGATTATCGAACGAAGTAGGTAAGTTTTAGGTTTTAACTCCACCATTTTTAAAGTAAGCCCGAAATCGAATATACAATTTTCTTTGTGTGTTGAACATTTTGGCCGAAATTTCATCAAAATGAATTTAGATTATCGAACGAAGTAGGTAAGTTTTAGGTTTTAGCTTCCTCTTTACCATCAAAGTTTTCTTCAGGTCCCGATAAGGTTCCTCCGTTTATTTTGAGGGAGTGTTCATCTATTCTTTCACTTCCTTTGTCAATTCTTTTCAACAAATCACTGTCTTCGGGAGTGTTTCCGTCTGCCTGGAAAGTTAGCTTTATTTTGCCCATCTTCAAGTCTGGTAATCGTTGTGACATATCAAATTATCGTGGTGTATGTATCCAGTCCACCATTCCAAAGGTATTGGACAAAATTATTTGTACCAAACTCTCCTTTGCTTGCAAACGGTTCATCTCGAATTATCAGCATGGATTTGTGCACCAGAGATCAACGGTGACCAACTTACTTTCATACCAACATGATATTTTACAATCTTTTGAATCTGGCCATTGTGTTCATTCTGTGTACACAGATGTGGCCAAAGCTTTTGACCGCGTTGACAGTCGTCTTCTCATCGCGAAACTAAAATCCTATGGTGTGGGAGATTCGTTTCTTCGTTGGTTGTCCGATTACCTCTCTGGTAGAACTCAACAGGTTAGACTCGGCAATTCTCTCTCTTCATCCATTAATGTTCTTTCAGGAGTGGGACAAGGCAGTCACATTGGTCCTTTGTTATTCTCTCTATTCTTCAATGACTTGCCCGATGTCATTTGTCATTCATCAGTATTGATGTTTGCTGATGATGTCAAGTTGTACAAGTCTATCACTTGTCCAGAGGATTATCGCACATAACAGAAAATATATGATTTAGTTTTCTCTGGGTTTTCTTTTGGCCTTTTTCCAATAAAAAATCTTTCTTTTTGTGCTCCAAATTCTCGTATTTTCTTCTTCTATTACTTTCTATTACACTAAATAGGTATGAAACGTGTAAAATATTATGTTGGGAACGATTTGTCGTAGGGCCATGGAATTTTCTAAGCATTAAAATGTAGTACCGCGTATGTTACCTACCATGTCCCGGCTTAGTGCCAAACCAATGCCAAAAAAAAAAAAATAAAAAAAAAAAAATACCATGTTCCAATGACCTGGCTAACAATTTCGGAAAATAGGACCTATTTTGATGTAGTAAAAAGTCGTGTGATGTTCCTGCCAGATTTTGTCTTTCCCCCGTTTTCTCGGAGTGCAAATGTTTTTATTTCCCTGTGCTATATTTCGTTGTTTACTTGTTTACATAGCTCTTTTTTTAATTTAATTTTCCTCTTTTTATTATTTTTCTTTCTTTTGTAGTTCCACCAACTCGTTTTTCGTTTAGACATCAGATTTGCTGGGGTTTTAGTAGGGCAATATTTCAATATTTTCCAACAGGTACCTATACCTACCTAGGTGTCAGAAAAGGAAAGATGGACGTGGATAGGGTCAGAGAGAGAGAGAGAGAGAGAGAGAGAGAGAGAGAGAGAGAGAGAGAGAGAGAGAGAGAGAGAGAGAGAGAGACGTTCTAATGCAAAAGTTCAAAGAGTTGTGACGTCAGATTTCACGTCAAAATGCGCAGAAACGCTTGCGCACAAACAAACGAAGCGGAACATGAATGATGACGTCATCGCCTACGGGAGCGTATGCCGTGACGTCAAACTTCACGATTTACCGGTATTTTTTAAATCTTTGACGTCATCGCGTACGGGAGCATATGCCGTGACGTCAAACTTCACGATATACCGGTATTTTTTTAATCGATTTATCTCGGTATCTAGAAGTCGTAGAAGAAAAAGAAAAATTCCGTTGGTCCTCATTCAAGGAAAAAAGGGGCGAAAATTGGAAAACTAATTTGGGCGGTAAATTTTGCTCGTTTGAAGTATTTGAAGAAAAAGGGGAAAAATATGTATACCTTTCAAATGTCTGTTTCCCCTTTCAAAGAGTTGATTTGGAGAGACTTTTTCTCACGATGAATTTGTAAGAAGTTTTTCAAAAGAAGAAGAAGGAAAAATATAGGGGTAGGTAGGTACCGTAGGGATCATGAATAATAAATATTAATTAGGTCTTTATATCTAGGTACTTATGCTACTTACTGGGCGAAAGTTGAATAATTCAGACGATCTCTGAATAATTACTAATTAGGTAGGTAATTATTATTAAAACATTATTAAACGATGCGAAGCGACGTTTCGAACTCTTGCTGTTCGCAAGCTTACCAAAAAAGGACGATTATTATTTGATAAGGGCCGAGATCTGGATACTGATCCCGTCCGTATCGTGTTATCTAAGCCCCGGGTATCGAGTCGGGATCCAAATTTTATTACTCGATTATTCGAGAGATGAAAAAAATTCAGAATCCTAATAAATTATGAGATTTGTACCTAATGCCTAATAGAAAATTCCCAAAAAAATCCTTTGAAAATTTGTCTCTAAAGCTGTGTCAGCAATATTTCGATCTTTATTATGGTGTTCGGCGGGTGGAATCAGTAGGTATTTAAGAGCAAACTATGCATCTGAAATTCTTCACCATTGTATGTTTGACCAGCAGACCAATCTTCTTACCTCTTGTAGGATGGAAAGTCGAGGTCCCCGATTTTGTCGTCGAGAAATCGTTTCATGGCGAATCGATCGAGCGCTTGGTCTGCAGTTCCGCAGATATTCGAATAGTGCATGTAAGCCGAAACCACCACACCAATACGGTCCTTGTTACCCCTGCAAATGAGAAATGGAAATACAATGAGTACAGAAATGTTATTACATCGTAATTAGTTTTCAATTTTCAAAGAATTCACTCTGTCCACTCTAATTTGAAACAAGCGGGGCCCGTCCCTCCGGGAATTTTTCGATCTTGGTTAAAGAAAATTAGTATTTATGTACCTGCCTATTTTGTTTAATATTCAGTTTATTATTATTATTATTGATTTGATTTTTTTGATTTTACTTTCATGTAATGATTTAATTAAAATCAAGACTAGAGCCCGTTCTCCCTTGATTCCCAATATAATGTTTAGGTCACCCATCCATTTATTGGCCTTTCTCGGCGTAGCTTAACATAGGTAACGCTAAAACCGGTCTTAAATTAACGACTGAAGTGTTATCCGGGGCGAAAATTGGAAAACTAATTTGGGCGGTAAAAATTTTGCCCGTTTGAAGTATTTGAAGAAGAAGGGGAAAAATATGTTTACCTTTCAAATACCTTTTTCCCTTTACAAAGAGTTGATTTGGAGAGACTTTTTCTCACGATGAATTTGTAAGAAGTTTTTCAAAAGAAGAAGGAAAAATAGGGGTAGGTACCTACCGTAGGGATCATGAATAATAAATATTAATTAGGTCTTTATATCTAATAGGTACTTATGCTACTTACTGGGCGAAAGCTGAATAATTCAGACGATCTCTGAATAATTACTGATTCATTATTATTAAAACATTATTAAACGATGCGAAGCGACGTTTCGAACTCTTGCTGTTCGCAAGCTTACCAAAAAAGGACGATTATTAGTTAGGTTTATATTAGACATCCTATATAGGTATTAACACATTAACCTATTAAAATTATACCTACTTGAGGCCATCACCTTGGAAAACATTATTTCTCATCGTTATATCTTAGTAGGTACCTAATTAGATAAGTATCAAACCAGAATATAACGGTAAGAAAGTAAAAAAAGGATGAAATGAAATAAAAATAAAATGAAAATAGATTATACCTACATAGAATAAAATAAAAATAGAATATACCTACATAGAATAAAATAAAAATAGGGTAGGCTCACCTGGCATGGAGCACGGCTATCCTCTGTTTGTCACCACTCAGCCAAAAAAGTTCAATAGACTCGTATGGTCAGTGTCGTAGAAACATAAGTATGAAGGTACCTAAATATTTACTTGTACAATAATGTCCATACATAGGACCTACCTATCTATCTTCTTGCCGATTAGCATAATAATTATTTAAAATCAGAACAAATTCATTCTAACACACTACCTACAAATTACAAGATTCTCAACAAATATCCTCTTGGTAACATAAATCTGGTTTCAATTTGGAGAAAAGTCGTAAAGAATCTCTTTCAATTTTCAACGCCGAAACTAAGGGCGGTACTTTGACAAAGATTTCCAAGTAAACCCTAATAAAATATTTACACAAATGAGTATATGTATACAGATAGGTAGGTACCTACGTATATTATTTTGTAGTTTTTGTGTGAATATATTCTAATTTTGTATTCATCAAAACCTCTTCAGAAATTCTATAGATCACAATTTTTTTTATAGATTTTTCTTGACTTTAGGGTTAAACTGACGACTGACCAGAAACAAATTAGGAACCTACGTAGGTAACGTAGGTATCTCCTGATTTTTACTTTCCTTATCCTATAGGAAGGAAAGTAATGTAATCGGGTCAAATTTTCGATGGTCAGTTTTTAATGAAAAAACACGTTCACAAATTCATTCTAACACACTACCTACAAATTACAAGATTCTCAACAAAATATCCTCTTGGACACATAAATCTGGTTTCAATTTGGAGAAAAGTCGTAAAAAATCTTTCAATTTTCAACGCCGAAACTAAGGGCGGTAGGTACTTTGACAAAGATTTCCAAGTAAACCCTAATAAAATATTTACATAAATGAGTATATGTATACAGATAGTTAGTTATCTAGGTATATTATTTTGTAGTTTTTGTGTGAATATCTAATTTTGTATTCATCAAAACCTCTTCAGAAATTCTATAGATCACAAAATTTTTATAGATTTTTCTTGACTTTATAGGGTTAAACTGACGACTGACCAAAAACAAATTAGGAACCTACGTAGGTATCTCCTGATTTTTACTTTCCTTATCCTATAGGAAGCAAAGTAATGTAATCGGGTCAAATTTTCGATGGTCAGTTTTTAATGAAAAAACACGTTTTGAGGTCCCTAGAACCTAAATCCAAAGTTTCAGCCATTGGTCCGTGTGTGTGTCTGTCTATCTGTAAACAAAATATCTCGAGAACGGTAACAGCTAGAGACTTGAAATTTGGTATGTAGCTGTCAAATGTGACAAGGATGCGACACGAGGCTCAGGATAGTCTACTCCGAGGGAAAACGTCTGACTATTTCAGGGGGCCCCTTCGAAAATGCAAGATAGCAACTCCAAATTTTATGTAAATGTGTACAATACAAGAACACAATTTCAGCAAAATTTTGAATTGCTGCAGTAATTCAGGACGTCCTGAGTGAGTTGAGGGACGCTTTTTCCAGTTTGTATGACGGTATGACATCATAGCAAATTTCAAGACAGAATTCTACTCTTCTTGTTAGCTGTTGTAGGAAAAGTTTCGACCATTTCCTTTCCTTTGTCATTCTGTTGTGACACTTTGTGGAACGACAAACATTCTGACACTTGTCCACAGAATTTGTTGCTGTATATTCTACAATGGAAATACACTACATAATACATATTCCTATTATTATACAGTTAGTTCCTGTATTAAAACAGTGTTCCTATATTAATAATGCAGTTTAACCTACCAATACAACGGAAATATTTCCATCTTGCAAAGTCCAACACCATCCTTCGAGGGTTTTCAATTTTTGGTGAAGTCACTGTGAAATAATATTGCCTAAAGAATAAGTATGCACCTCTATGCACCTTACCTCCGTTCAGAATAAAAGATAGGTAATAATAATAAGTATTATTTATCATAATTCTCAGCACAACAATAAATTCTTCGGATTCATATTTCTCTCTCGACCCACATCGACAGTACAAGCTGTAGGTAAGCGTAAGTACAAGATAGTTGAAAGATAAAACAGCTCAACCGATCCTGGGCACAACCGATTGTGCATCAGGATTACAAAGCCGTCCCCTAGGTCTCTTTAGGTCTATTGATAACCCTAGTACAGAGTAGAGAAGGCAGCCTTGGTCTATTGATACTCCTAGTAGAGAAGACAGTTATGAATCAATCGGGAAACGCCCTCGTAATCACGTTTCAAAACTTTCTACGAAGCCGCGAGACAAATCGAAAGCCTTGTGAGATTCACACCCGATGTACCTACATACAAGATAGTTGAAACGGCTCAACCGATCCTGGGTACAACCGATTGTGCATCAGGATTACAAAGCCTTCGGACCTCTAGGTCAGGACTGCAAAGCCGTCCCCTAGGTCTCTTTAGGTCTATTGATAACCCTAGTAGAGAAGACAGGTATCAAACCAATCGGGAAACGCCCTCGTAATCACGTTTCAAAACTTTCTACGAAGCCGCGAGACAAATCGAAAGCCTTGTGAGATTCACACCCGATATTGCGGATCAAGAGTTGTGAATGAGAGAGTTCAGGAGTCATTTTCCAGACCCAAGGCAAAAACGGAGAATCTATATGAAGTAAAAACGACATGATAATACAGGTACCTTCCCGTAATAACTTGATAATACCTTAATACCTCTAATAACTGGATGTGTAGGTTAAATATTTTCTCCTAACATTTTGTGCTTGATTGAGGCTTTGGGGGCCCATAATGCCAAACCAAACCACTCAAGCTCAGACCATCTGACAGACGGTGGTCAGAGCGCGAGTGGTTGGCCTTAGGACTCTTTTTCAGATTAAGTTTTGCTAAAAGTAAGTACCGTTTTGCTTTTCTGGAGTGAGAGGTGGGTCACACTGATTTAACCAAGAAACCAGAACAGGTACCTTCCCGTACTAACTTGATAATACCTTAATACCTCTAATAACTGGATGTGTAGGTTTGAGAGAATATTACAGTGCCTACTGAACTGAGATGTGTATCATACAGGTACCTTCCCGTAATCTTATATTATAAGAACAAGATCCATTCACAGTTCACACACTGATCGCTCTATCTCAAGAACCACAACACCTAGAAAGCTGAAATTTGGTAGGGATATTCCTTTTATGGTCTAGGTGTGCATGTGTATCACACCTTCAAGTAAGTGTAAGTACTCATCTTCATAGAGTTTCAAGATTAAATCAGAAGTTCTTCACAAGATCTCAAGATGCAATTGAAGAAATCTTTACAGCTTTACACATTTTTATCCCAATCCCGACAGTAGGTACATTTCTATATCGACAAGTATCGACTCATAGGGCCATCAATAAAAATTGAACATCTTCAAGACTCGTTGAAGAAAATGGGATTCTAAACGAACCATTGGAAATTCAGTTTCGCAACCTCTATACCAAATTGTTTGAAGGTTCTTTTTCGGCAGCTTCGACTTTGTAGATTACCATCAAAGGGCCATCAATAAAAATTGAACATCTTCAAGGCTCGTTGGAGAAAATGGGATTCTAAATGAACCATTGGAAATTCAGTTTCGCAACCTCTATACCAAATTGTTTGAAGGTTCTTTTTCGGCAGCTTCGACTTTGTAGATTACCATCATCCACGGATCTACAATTCTACACCTTAAACTTTCTTCTAGTTCGTACTCATAGATAAAAGTAGGTAATATAAACATTGATCATGCTGTAGCAGTAATCAGTATGATGAATATGTAAATAATGACCAGATAATTGATGCTTTGAGTAGCCCCAAGGTTTTACAAAGCTGATGACTTCATTCATGATGTAATTTCAAGGAATAAAACTTAACCAAGCACTCCGGCAGTATTTACTCAGGTCGACCAGATAATTGATGCTTTGAGTGGCCTCAAGGTTTTACAAAGCTGATGACTTCATTCATGATGTAATTTCAAGGAATAAAACTGCCAGCCTAGTTAGCTTAGTTGGTAGTGCGTCTGCCTTGTAAGCGCTAGGCCGCGGGTTCGAGTCCCGCCCGGGGCGGATTTTATCTTGCTGTGATAAGGTTCGTTCTCGGAACGGCTGGCTTTCTCCTATCCTGTCTTCCTTCTCTCTTCGATTTCGGGACGATAAGACCTTGTCATTCATGATTCAGTTCAGCACAAAGTTTTCATCGAGGTAAGATTCTTTATTGCTTGTTCCATGTTGAGATTCAAAATTCCCAGAATTTAATCCATCCTGGGACAATCCCCACTAGGTTGAGAGAAGAATTTGTCAGGAATTCAGCAAAAGCAGACTCCCATATCACCTGTGTACAAGTTGTAGGCTATTGCTAAGTGTTGACTTCACGTTCTATTCCAGTGGAATCAAAAGTGTCAAGTGGACAAATGACGCAATAATTGCTTTCCTTATCTTATCAGAGCTGCTTTAATTACAAACAGTACAAACATAATTATCTTAAGTTGTAGTATATTGCTAAGTGTTGACTTCACGTTCTATTCCAGTGGAATTAAAGAGTGTCAAGTGGACAAATGACGCAATAATTGCTTTCCTTATCTTATCAGAGCTGCTTTAATTACAAACAGTACAAACATAATTATCTTAATGAACAGGCTCAGGATAGTCTACTCCGAGGAAAAACGTCTGACTATTTCAGGGGCCCCTTCAAATTTAGGAGATGTACCTAAGATTTCAGCAACTCCAAATTTGTAAATGTTCAAGACAACATTACAATTTCAGCAAAAGTTTTGAATTGCTGAAGTAATTCAGGACGTCTTGAGTGAGTTGAGGGACACTTTTTCCAGTTTGTATGACGGTATGACATTATTGCAAATTTCAAGACATATGTCTCTTCTTCTGTTAGCTGTCGTAGGAAAAGTTTCGACCATTTCCTTTCCTTTGTCATTCTGTTGTGACATTTTCGGAGCGACAAATATTCTGACACTTGTCCAGAATTTGTTCCAGTATTATTTTACAATGGAAATGCGCTGTGTAGGTATCTAGTCCTGTCATTATAAAGTTATAGGTAGTTCCTGTATTAATAATGCAGTTTTACCTACCAATACAATTTAAACATTTCCATTTCCATCTTGTAAAGTCCAATATCCTGTCCCTTGAGGATTTCCGATTTTTGGTGCAGTCAAAGTGAAATATTAGACTGGGGGATAAGTATGCAACTACATAAATGCACCTTACCTCCGCTCCGTTCAGAATAAAAGATAATAGTTTATCACAATGCTCAGCAATGCAATAAATTCTTCGGATTCATATTTCTCTCTCGACCCACATCGAAAGTACAAGCTGTAGGTAAGCGTAAGTACAAGATAGTTGAAAGATACGGGGCACAACCGATTGTGCATCAGGATTACAAAGCCTTCGGACCTCTAGGTCAGGACTGCAAAGCCGTCCCCTAGGTCTCTTTAGGTCTATTGGTGCCGGTCTGATCTGGCATGTGCTAGGACTGCTAGGAGGATGGAACGGATCATAGTATGGCCCATGGCCCAAGATTATATACGTAGTATGCCCCACGGAATACATGTTTGGAACACAGGTCATAATGTTTGAATCCGGATTTCGTAAATCCCCAACACTTGGGGAGTCTTTGTTTATATGATTATCTAGATCTCTCTTCCAGTATTGGCACCTCATTCCTGATGTTGCCTCTGGTGGTGCCTATTGTACTGAGCATGGTGTGTTGTAGTACACTGTGAGGGGGTGTTATAGGTGAAGGAAATAGGTAAGTTTTATGTTTCGACTCGACGAGTTTCCGTCAAGTTTTCTCTACGATAACTATCGAACCGTTAGTTCGGTTTTCAAGAAATTTTGCAAGTGAAGTTCAACGCAGAAGTTGCTTATTCAGAAGTGGGTAACATCACACCTTTGGTACCCTAAGGGTTAAGTTTCTACAGTTCACTGAAACATTGGTAAGTTTAGTAGGTACTGATAGTTTTTCATGTTTACCTTCCACTGAAAAAGATTGAAGGAACATTCCAAGATAGCTCGAGCAATTTGGTAAGTTTAGTAGGTACTGATA
This sequence comes from Diaphorina citri, assembly GCF_000475195.1. NCBI lineage: Eukaryota > Metazoa > Arthropoda > Insecta > Hemiptera > Psyllidae > Diaphorina > Diaphorina citri. Next base: position 17,462 of record NW_007380452.1, read on the forward strand.
GTTTTTCATGTTTACCTTCCACTGAAAAAGATTGAAGGAACATTCCAAGATAGCTCGAGCAATTGATAAGAACCTCGAAGATGTACGCAATTCAAGAGAGTTCAGGGAAGAATATTATTATGTCCACACAGACAAGATGGTAATGCATAATCAGATAGCATTATCTGTTTAGATATCGGCAAATAAGGTGGGGAAACAGTAAACAGAGTACAGACAGTGTAGATACTGTCGGCTGTAGATAGACCCCACTCGGATGTAGATGCTTCTGATTAAGTGCCGTCATAAAGATTCATTTATGCATAACAACTAACAAGACTCTCGTGCTTCTAGGAAAACATTTCCAAGATGTAAAGCGTAAACCTTCTGCGAACCTCTTGGCGAAGAAATTGTGATATGCTCCAATCTGAGAGACGAAAGCTGCTTGTAGAGAAATTAATTTTAATTTGTTCTCTCGAGATACACATTAGTGTTGTCTCAAGAACATACATGCATGCGACATACGGGGTGGTACAGAGATTTCAAATTCTATAAAAATTCTCATCATCATGAGTTTTATTGAAAAATAATCAATTGCTTTGTGCTGAACTGAATGACAATTATGACTTCAACTTGTTATTCAGAGTTAATAAATAAACCTTTATTTGGTGGTCATTTAAAGGCACAATACATTACATACCTACTTATAAGTTTAGAAAAACATACAAAGAGTAATCCTACCTATGAATATAACCATTATACATGGAGTATTTTTAAGTTCTTCCCATTTGAAATATATGCCAAAGCTCAAGGCCAAGACCCCAATTCAGCAACTGCTGAGATAAGAGGACAGTGTCATTCTCTTATTTCTTGAGCGACCATATTTTTTTATGGAGATGTTAATCTCTAAGATGTTACTGTAGAATTAAGTACCCGCACAGATGTACCCATGTACCTGAGTAAATACTGCCGGAGTGCTTGGTTAAGTTTTATTCCTTGAAATTACATCATGAATGAAGTCATCAGCTTTGTAAAACCTTGAGGCTACTCAAAGCATCAATTATTTGGTCATTATTTACATATTCATCATACTGCTGATAACTGCTACAGATGATCAATGTTTATATTACCTACTTTATCTATATGAGTACGAAGTAGAAGAAAGTTTAAGGTGTAGAATTGTAGATCCGTGGATGATGGCAATCTACAAAGTCGAAGCTGCCGAAAAAGGACCTTTGGTATTTGGTATAGAGGTTGCGAAACTGAATTTCCAATGGTTCATTTAGAATACCATTTTCTCCAACGAGCCTTGAAGATGTTCAATTTTTATTGATGGCCCTATGAGTCGATACTTGTCGATATAGAAATGTACCTACTGTCGGGATTGGGATAAAAAACGAAATTTGAAACCGTTTTCTCTGAACTATTGAAAATTGCGCCAGGATTCCAAAAATACAACACCTCCATTTTTTGAAGAAATATTGATAGGCAATTCTATTTCTCGAGCGGCGATATACGGTTGTCAGAGGTATTTGCCAAGTAAGAACATTAAACACGTATCACTTGACTAATCATAATAATCTGATATTTGACGTGAGCAAATTGCAGGTAGCATGGAGATTCAAACAGTGCAAAACGTACAGAAATTCAGACATCTCGCGTCTGTAAAACGTACAGAACAGCAAACACTGCAAACTGGTACAGAAAAAACTCAAACGTAATCCATCCATGAGAAAGGACATCTTTGAGTAAGAACAATAAAAGTCTCAGCTAATTGAAGTCTATTCCCAAGGGGGACAGAAAAGTCCTGCAAGGGGACAGGGGAAAACAATATGGCTCGAACATCTTATTTGCTGATATCTAAACAGTTAATGCTATCTGATTATGCATTACCATCTTGTCTGTGTGGACATAATAATATTCTTCCCTGAACTCTCTTGAATTGCGTACATCTTCGAGGTTCTTATCAATTGCTCGAGCTATCTTGGACTGTTCCTGCAATGTTTTTCAGGGAAGGTAAACATGAAAAACTATCAGTACCTACTAAACTTACCAATGTTTCAGTGAACTGTAGAAATTTAGCCCCTAGGGTACCAAAGGTGTGATGTTACCCACTTCTGATTAAGCAACTTCTGCGTTGAACTTCACTTGCAAAATTTCTTGAAAACCGGACTAACGGTTCGATAGTTATCGTAGAGAAAACTTGACGGAAACTCGTCGAGTCAAAACATAAAACTTACTTATTTCCTTCACCTATAACACCCCCTCACAGTGTACTACAACTACGTGATACCTGTCTTCTCTACAAGGGTTATCAATAGACCAAGGCTGCCTTCTCTAGTCTCTACTAGGGTTATCATAGACCTAAAGAGACCTTAGGGGACGGCTTTGCAGTTCTGACCTAGAGGTCCGAAGGCTTTGTAATCCTGATGCACAATCGGTTGTGCCCAGGATCGGTTGAGCCGTTTGTATGTAGGTAATTACCTACAGCTTGTACTGTCGATGTGGGTCGAGAGAGAAATATGAATCCGAAGAATTTATTGCATTGCTGAGCATTGTGATAAACTATACAACACACCATGCTCAGTACAATAGGCACCACCAGAGGCAACATCAGGAATGAGGTGCCAATACTGAAAGAGAGATCTAGATAATCATATAAACAAAGACTCCCCACGTGTTGGGGATTTATGAAATCCGGATTCAAACATTATGACCTGTGTTCCAAACATGTATTCCGTGGGGCATGCTACGTACATAAGCTTGGGCTATGGGCCATACTATGATCCGTTCCATCCTCCTAGCAGTCCTAGCACATGCCAGATCAGACCGGCATATGCCAGATCGGATTATCATTGTCCTGTCACCTGGATTTCCGGTTCAATGATGTATCGAGTCAGTTCGAACCAAAGTGCACCACTGTAGCCTACAACTTGTAGGTACACAGGTGATATGGGAGTCTGCTTTTGCTGAATTCCTGACAAATTCTTCTCTCAACCTAGTGCGGATTGTCCCAGGATAGATTAGATTCTGGGAATTTTAAATCTCAACATGGAACAAGCAATAAAGAATCTTACCTCGATGAAAACTTTGTGCTGAACTGAATGACAATTATGACTTCAACTTGTTATGCAGAGTATCAGAGTCAAACTACCAACTTCCAGATCGAAGATCACAATTGTATTACAGAGATTAGTAGTAAGAATACTAAGAATGAAATATGCAAGCAAGACAAGTCAAAGAGACGAGGAAACAAAATATCCAAGCAGAGAGGTTGCTAATCAATATTAACGGGAGATGGAACATGAAGATGAAGAATCTTACCTCGATGAAAACTTTGTGCTGAACTAAATGACAATTATGACTTCAACTTGTTATTAAGAGTATCAGAGTCAAACTACCAACTTCCAGATCGAAGATCACAATATTGTATCTATTACAGAGATTAGTAGGAAGAATGAAATATGGAAGCGAGACAAGTCAAAGAGACGAGGAAACAAAATATCCAAGCAGAGAGGTTGCTAATCAATATTAACGGGAAAATAGAGATATGTTCAAAAAACTATATGGATTCGAAAGAAAGAAAACAATCCACTGGCACGATTATGAGCTTAAAAAAAAATCCTTCTTTCTTGTTCGAAAATGAATCATTAGATTAAAACATTCTTTTCCATTTCGCGTGTTAGTCTTACATAAAGGTTCGTGATTTTTGTGCAGAATTTCTGCATCAGGTATGTATATTGTCCATTGTGTTATTTTGTACCAGGGTATTTAGTTTGTTTTGAGCTCATAATCGTGCCAGTGGATTGTTTTCTTTCTTTCAAATCCATATAGTTTTTTGAACATATCTCAACATATCTCTATTTTCCCGTTAATATTGATTAGCAACCTCTCTGCTTGGATATTTTGTTTCCTCGTCTCTTTGACTTGTCTTGCTTGCATATTTCATTCTTACTACTAATCTCTGTAATACAATTGTGATCTTCGATCTGGAAGTTGGTGGTTTGACTCTGATACTCTGAATAACTATACCTCAGCAGTTGCTGAATTGGGGTCTTGGCCTTGAGCTTTGGCATATATTTCAAATGGGAAGAACTTAAAAATACTCCATGTATCTGTGAAAAAGAAAGGAAGAAGACGGAAGAGCAGAGGGACAGGAGAAAGGAAGGAGAAACAGGAAGGGAGAGAGAAAAAAGGATAGCTGGCAAAAGAAAAAACAATAAATATTGACAGGTAAAAAGCCTTTTCCCCCAAATTGAAATTCGAACAATGTAGAAACACTTTCTCATCGCCAGCTTTCCTTTTGTTGAAGATACCTTAGACCTTAGACAGTAGATACCTCTGTTTCGGAGGAAAGGGAAAGATGGAATTTGTTGCTTTTGGAGTTTGAGAAGAAAGCAGAAGATGTTAAACCAACGTAACCAAACGTGACGTGACGTGTGGGAGCGAAGAATGCAGATTTGTCAATTCCGGCCACTCACTTCCAGGTAGACTTGACAGGTACACCTGAACAGGTCCGCCCTGATCCCTGATGAGCATACACACTATCAAATAGACCTGGCAGGCGGACTTGTTCAGGCGTACCTGTCAGGTCTATCTGATAGTGAGTGCCCGGCTCAAGATGCGTGTACACTATTAGAGTCGATCTAGGTCGATCACATCGACTGGAGCCCCATAACAAAGTAGGGAAGGAAAGATCAAAGGATTATAGAATAGGGAAAAAAGTTCATAGTATGGACGTGTCGATCGATTTCGGGAAATGTCGATCGACCATGGTACAGAATTTATACAATGCTTTACAGACTTTACACTATTGGTGAAGTTTGTGAAGAAGGCAGAACATGTCCAACCCAACCTGACACGTTGGTCTCGAAGCAACAAGTCCGTCAGGATATGCAGTTCGCGATGACCTGAACCGTCGAGTGATTTATCACAGAAAATCAGCACCAGGATTTATTGTTTCTAATTTTATTGTCTACAACGTGACCTTTGCTCGAGTGTTAAGTAGTAAATCACAATAGACTCAATAGAGTATCTATATACCGATTTACTGAAGAATCGTGAATGATGGATCTGCCTCAGTCCAGCCCGGGGACCCAGTACGTTGCGTGGGTTTTGAATGAATGGCTGGTGCGACCGATTGGGTCACTGATACAGTGGTGCACTTTGGTTCGAACTGACTCGATACATCATTGAACCGGAAATCCAGGTGACAGGACAATGATGATCCAATCTGGCATATGCCGGTCTGATCTGGCATATGCCGGTCTGATCTGGCATGTGCTAGGACTGCTAGGAGGATGGAACGGATCATAGTATGGCCCATGGCCCAAGCTTATGTACGTAGTATGCCCCACGGAATACATGTTTGGAACACAGGTCATAATGTTTGAATCCGGATTTCATAAATCCCCAACACTTGGGGAGTCTTTGTTTATATGATTATCTAGATCTCTCTTCAGTATTGGTACCTCATTCCTGATGTTGCCTCTCGCGGTGCCTATTGTACTGAGCATGGTGTGTTGTAGTACACTGTGAGGGGGTGTTATAGGTGAAGAAAATAAGTAAGTTTTATGTTTTGACTCGACGAGTTTCCGCGTCAAGTTTTATCTACGATAACTATCGAACCGTTAGTCCGGTTTTCAAGAAATTTCGCAAGTGAAGTTCAACGCAGAAGTTGCTTATTCAGAAGTGGGTAACATCACACCTTTGGTACCCTAGGGGCAGTATTGGTACCTCATTCCTAATGTTGCCTCTCGCGGTGCCTATTGTACTGAGCATGGTGTGTTGTAGTACACTGTGAGGGGGTGTTATAGGTGAAGGAAATAAGTAAGTTTTATGTTTTGACTCGACGAGTTTCCGTCAAGTTTTATCTACGATAACTATCGAACCGTTAGTTCGGTTTTCAAGAAATTTCGCAAGTGAAGTTCAACGCAGAAGTTGCTTATTCAGAAGTGGGTAACATCACACCTTTGGTACCCTAGGGGCTAAATTTCTACAGTTCACTGAAACATTGGTAAGTTTAGTAGGTACTGATAGTTTTTCATGTTTACCTTCCCTGAAAAACATTGCAGGAACAGTCCAAGATAGCTCGAGCAATTGATAAGAACCTCGAAGATGTACGCAATTCAAGAGAGTTCAGGGAAGAATATTATTATGTCCACACAGACAAGATGGTAATGCATAATCAGATAGCATTAACTGTTTAGATATCAGCAAATAAGATGGGGGAAACAGTAAACAGAGTACAGACAGTGTAGATACTGTCGGCTGTAGATAGACCCCACTCGGATGTAGATGCTTCTGATTAAGTGCCATCATAAAGATTCATTTATGCATAACAACTAACAAGACTCTCGTACTTCTAGGAAAACATTTCCAACATGTAGGTAAAGCTTGCAATCTCATTGGCATATGCATTCTAGAAATGCATAAGGTCATAATGGATGCAGAAATCCATTGCCAGAGAGATTTTATGAATAACCACCATTGTGTTGGAACACATGATACCTATTACTCAAACCCAGCATTATGGTCAAAATAGATCTAGAAAAAGGCCTCCGTGATAATATTGTAAAGCTCGACCTTAGCGAGTCTAATGTTATACCACTGATATAATATACACTCTGTATTGGTATAAGTAGGGCCTTTTGTATTGGTATATTAAACGCCATATGTCACTGCGACCTGGTCAGATCTTTTGTGACCAAAACAAAACTGATAAGTGATTTCTCAATTTCTTTTAGCCTTAAGAAACCATGTGTTTTCTCAATCACATTGATCTCAGATACCATAATCTTGGTACTATGACATATAAATGCGCATAGCGACCGGTGCCAGCATGGTAGTTAAACATTGGATTTTAGGATTATTGAGATATTGGGAAATCCTACAATGCTGCAGTGAGCACCAAAGTTGTGACATAATAACACAAAGAAACTGCATTTACATTTACATAAAGCATACAGTTATAATATTGATCATGTTTCTACAACAGACACTGGTTGGAATGGTGAAGAGAGTTCCAGGAAAAGTGTGAAAATGGAGTTCCAGATAAAGTGGAAATGAGAAAATCCTATATGGAAGGCCAAAGTCATAAAGGGAAGTATTGATGGAAGGTCAAGAGTGACACAATTACGTACGAACGATCTCAATTTCTTGGAAGACAGGTTGAGAAAGTGGAAGATTCCAAAGGAGAGAATACTACAATATAGGTTTTATCTTACATCAAAGGAGGCGATACTATGGTTGATATTCAAAGAAAACGTCAAAATATGCATAATTGCATATGTTATAAAGAGAAAAGTGCTACAATGGACCATCGCACTTTCAAAGAAGACAGTGTCAGTATATGGAAACTTTCAAAAGAATATACCTAGTTAATGTACTCTCCAGAGGTCAATCGAAATCGAAGGTCAGAAAGGCAAACAAAACCTTTATTTCTGGAATATTGAAGGTCACAACCACAATAAAAAATAAAACAAAAAAATTTTTACTTACTCCACCAGTTCCTTGCTTCCATTTCTATTTTTGTTGAAATCTTATATTATAAGAACAAGATCCATTCACTCATTCACATTTCACATTTCATAGTTCACACACTGATCGCTCTATCTCCAGATCCACAACACCTAGAAAGCTGAAATTTGGTAGGAATATTCCTTTTATGGTCTAGGTGTGCAATAAGAAAGGATTTTGCGAAAATTTAAACCGATCCTGAGATATGATCAATTTTTGATCGCTAAAATCTCCATAAGAAATACACAGGAAGCAGAGACTGCGGGAGAGAAAACTTTTCCTCGCTCGCCTAATATTTGAGTTTCGTTTATGTTTTTAGTTTGATAACTACAAGTTCGGCCATGCCTTTTCCACAAGTTTGGCCATGCCTCGGGATGAACTAGCGGGATTCCGGAGCGAAGCGACGGAATAATAATAATAAGAAGATTAATTCTTATCATCTGAAATTCCTTTGTTTGACCAACATTTTCACAAATGCCCACTTCGTGTAGGTTCGTGATATTCCGGAGAGTCTATGCGCGTGGTGCCCTCAGGCGTTGGAATGCACGCTGGAGTCGAAGTTAGCCGAGGCCGGAGAGACGAACTTTGCCGAGGAGTACAACGATGTGGACGTGACCGTGCTGGTGACTGGAGTGGATGAGAACAATAGGTTAGTGTGAATGGACTATAGCTTAGTGTGACCGGATATATATATATATATTTTTCTATTATATACGTACCGGAAAACTCTCGTCCGGAATCACAGCCGAACCGTACCTTCTGGAAACAGGGCCCAAGGATATTTTTGATCGACATAATTTATCGAATCTCTGTGCCAAGTTCGAGCGACGAAAGTTCCGCCATTTAGGGCTATACTGGGAAAAAGCTCAAAAGGAACTAGCGCTTCTCACGACTTTACCTTCAGTCACAGGTCGCTAAAATTTTGCAGACAACTTCCATTATTATTGATGATCAAAAGTTTTCGCGGGCCGGACCTCGAGAAATGTACGGTTCAACCGCTTTTTTAACGCCAAATCTGTGAAAAAACTCACGTTCACGCGCCTCCCGTCACGCTTGATAATTTGTCCAATAATAGTTTCTCCTGTTTTATGAGTCTCGCTGTTTTCTGCCTCGGTGGTGTAGTGGTCAAGGCGCTCGCCTGGTAAACAGGAGGGCGTGGGTTCAATCCCAGCCGAGGTATGGAATACCTACCTCGGTGGTGTAGTGGTCAAGGCGCTACCTACCTCGGTGGTGTAGTGGTCAAGGCGCTACCTACCTCGGTGGTGTAGTGGTCAAGGCGCTACCTACCTCGGTGGTGTAGTGGTCAAGGCGCTACCTACCTCGGTGGTGTAGTGGTCAAGGCGCTACCTACCTCGGTGGTGTAGTGGTCAAGGCGCTACCTACCTCGGTGGCCTACTTATCTACATGAGTAGTTTTAAAATTCAGAAAAAGATAAAACAATATTATTTCTTCACATCTTTAAGGAAATTGCTTTATTTCCAAATTTTGATGTCTCTGTATTCTCAAAATTGTGGTTTAGTATCGAAAGCACGCCAACCAAAGAAAGTGGAACTCTTCCTGTTGCTATAAGACGGGTGTTTCAAAAGAATTCTTCAATTTCCTGTTATTTATCTACATTATTCTACAGGAAATTTAAAACTACTCCGAGGCATCATTGAAAGTGACCTGCTGGTGTTGAAATGTACCTCTCAAGAATCCATTGGACAGTTCATCCGCTTGCTTCAAGAATATGACGGACAAAAATTCAACTCTACACTGATTCAGCATCAATGCCAACCTAAGAAGATATCAGATGCAGATGATCCGTTCTATGCGATACTCTATTCAATTCTGAGCAAGTCGAACGTGGACCATCCTGGTTTCAAAGACATCATCAATACTTCTGAAGACTATCTGTGGTAAGGGTAGCTTCTAAGATACTAATGCATTATTAGCTTAAAGTTTAGTTCTTTAGTGGTAGTGTCATCAGAAGACCAAAGATAGACATGGCTCGATGATGGAAAACGATTCAAATTCAAGTGATTTAGACTATTTAGAGCAACCCAAAAACCATTAGGGAGAAACTTCTTAAACCGTGCAAGAGTGAAAATCGATCCTGTGACCTTCAAACCGTAGATACCATCCAAAAGGTCCCACGGATGTCACGTAGCCAATGAAATTCCTCCTGATTCTCAGAGTCAGTAGATTAATCTTCTGGATTTTCATTAAAAGTTTTTAATTTAGTTCATTGTACACAGAAGCACTGCGGTCATAAAGTATGTGCAAGGTTCGTACTCTATGTGCTTTCTTTTTCTTCCTCCACATTTTATAAAACGTGCATTAAGCACAGGAGAATTGCAAATGTGTATTGAAAATATCTCGACGTTTTTTTCACAATACAGGGTGCTTTCCGAAAGAAAAAAAAACAACTGTTGTAAATAAATCATCCTTTCAAATTTTGAAATATCCAACCAAAGAAGCCAAAAACCCCAAGCCCATCTACCTATTATATGTATGATCTATCACTGAGATAGAGATTGACATACAAAAAGTATTACCAATCATGTTGAATATTTTTAACTTATCTTCACATACATTGAAGTATCTCCCACTGATATTAAATATTAAAGACAGATCATTTCTTCGGTCTTTGTGCACACAAGATATTTTTGAGGATTATTATGAACTATTGAAGATTTGCGTTTAAGATATGGAAGATTTGCAGCAAAACGTGCGCCACTTGCTTGTAAAGTGCAAATTCGTCTGGGCCACCCTCTACATCCTTTTTTCGCTCCCTCAACGAGCATTTTATTCACACCAGTGTGAGTTCTATTTACCATTGAATGTGGAGTTTAGATGAGAGATAATTTAGGAAAGATAGTATTAAGAGCACGAGAACACGTTCTTTATTTGATCAGGCAACTCTCTAAGCACAACACATCACCGTCTTTTGTATAATTTTCCAGCAATGACGACGCTCTTCTCCTTCTTCTTCTTCTTCTTCTTCTTCTTCTTCCTCCTCTTCTTCTTCTTCTTTTTCTTCGTCTTCGTCTTCTTCTTCTTCTTCTTCTTCCTCTTCTTCTTCTTTTGAGCTCTTCTTCTTCTTCTTCTTCTTCTTCTTCTTCTTCTTCTTCTTCTTCTTCTTCTTCTTCTTCTTCTTCTTCTTCTTCCTCCTCTTCTTCCTCCTCCTCCTCCTCCTCTTCGTCTTCTTCTTCTTCTTCTTCTTCTTCTTCTTCTTCTTCTTCTTCTTCTTCTTCTTCTTCTTCTTCTTCTTCGTCTTCTTCTTCTTCTTCTCCTTTTTTTTCAAGCTTTCTCGACTTTCGGATGTTGGAAATTTAATTTCAGCATTTTCGCGTGTTTGTGTAAAACTCAGTTAAGTCATTCATAAACAAGATTCACACTTTTTTCTCCTTCTCGACTCTCTCACTTAATGTAGTGTCAAAATTCATTAAGCGAAATCTAACAAATCTTTTGCCTCCCCCTCTGATGTTTTTCATTAACCCTCCTTGGAAGCGGACAAATTTTGGAAATTTGTACCTTTTCAAATTATGAAGATGATACTTTTGAGTGATACTTGATACTTGATTGAGGAACAATAGATGCTATAAATCATTTGTTGATTGGTTGATAAAGTTAACGTAGAGATGTAAGGTTAGTAGATAATCCCTTCCGCTCAATGCAGAACCTGGACTTGAGAATGAAAACAAATGCAAAACAAAGCGATAAGGAGGCTTCATTCTTCCTTAACACAATTTCGTTGATTTTATGAGTCTATGAAAACAATATTAACATTTTTTATGTCCAGCACCAAAGCATTTCAGTTTTAGGAGGACCTAGAGGAAATAGTTATGCCTACCTAATGAAATTTGCATTTTAGATTTTCCTATTCGGTCGAAGGAGACATTCTATTTGGAAGACGGGTCGAGGCATGTTAAAACATATTCATTGAAGTGAACCTAATGATATTAAAATTTTGTGAAATTTCCAACGTAAAAAATTAAATGTAAAAAACAGGAGAGGATACAAAATGGAGGGAGAATCTTTATTTAGTTAACAGTTTAAATAGTACCGGTGAACAAGAGATGGAGGAAATGGGAAAAGCACAAAGCTCTTTCAAATTTTTGGGAAAACAGAAGATGGAAATGAAAAAAGAAAAAAAAATGGCTTGTAAGGGGTGAAGTGTGAACCTCTTAGCCAGTTAGGGTAGCCACTCATTATCAGGTAGAACTGACACTATCAGGTTTACCTGACACCTGATGAGGTCGACCTGATAGTGAGTGGCTGACCTTAGGTTACGTCAAAGTTTACAGTTTACACCACCTCGCATTATTTTTCGCTGGAATTTTACCCGGCTCAATATCCTCACGAGATCAAATCACCACGAATGCACTCAAATCACCACGAATGGACTTCGAAATAACCAGCAGCACTCTCTGTGATCTGACGGCCACCAGATCTGTCCAGATCTTCCAACAGCCCTGGACCAACAGCACAGTGGACTAATCCCGAGACGGAGTGACGTAGGCGACAGCGGTAACAACAACATCTGACAGCCACCCGCCCAAATACCAACCACGCAAGACACTGTTTAACTTCAGTGATCCAGCGGAAACTGGTACACTCAACTTCTTAAGCCACTGACTGAGAAAGCATCTCAAATCTCAAGTTACCTCTCCACTCCGCCATCAACCTATCAGTCCCATTATGAACAAAACAGAATGACACACAGATACAGGTGGGAAGTGAATTTTTCGCCTTTTTCTTCTTCTTCTTCTTCTTCTTCTTCTTCTTCTTCTTCTTCTTCCTCCTCTTCTTCCTCCTCCTCCTCCTCCTCTTCCTTCTTCTTCTTCTCCTCCTTTTTTTCAAGCTTTCTCGACTTTCGGATGTTGGAAATTTAATTTCAGCATTTTCGCGTGTTTGTGTAAAACTCAGTT
>NW_007380453.1:0-1480 GCF_000475195.1 Diaphorina citri
ACAGACAAGGACAATAATGGGGAGTTTCGATGGCACTTTAGAGAAAAACTCGTAAAACAAATATGAGAGAGAAAAAAAAGGAGAGGAAGAGATAGATAAAAACAAACAGAAAATTGTCCGTATGTCCACAAAAAGGAAAAAAAAAAAAAAAATATATCCCGTTAGGTATTCAAATTCTAATCAGCCTAATTCAATATTTACATAGAAAGCGTTTTGGCCGCACTGTGCCGCATACCAATATAAGACATTTAGACAGCAGATTGCTCCGTCAGCAATTCAGCATGAAATCCCTTATCCAAATCCATTTGCGTATAATCTTCTTCTTTCTTCTTCTTCTCCCCTCTTTCTTCTCCTTCTTCTCCTCCTCCTCCCTTCTTTCTTCTTCTTCTTTACGTTAATTATTATTATTCTATTATTATTTCTCTCATCTCAACTACTATTTAGGAAACTCTCCCTTTCTCTCCCTTCTCATCTCTTTTTCTCTGTATATCCGTATGTCCACAAAAAGGGGGAAAAATCCTTGAACGGACAAAAATTCCCCAGAGGACGTCTCCATATTGAGTTGTTGATGTTGACAAATCTCCATCACATCCCATATCCAAATATCCCATCCCACATTCAAATATCCCACATTCTGATACCTCATACCATCTCCGAGTTCATCCTTTTCTTCTTCTTCCTCTTATATTCTTATTCATCCTTTTCTTCTTCTTCCTCTTATATTCTTATTCATCCTTTTCTTCTTCCTCTTATATTCTTATGCATCCTTTTCTTCTTCTTCTTCTTCTTATATTCTTATTCATCCTTTTCTTCTTCTTCCTCCTCTTATATTGTTATGCATCCTTTTCTTCTTCTTCCTCTTATATTCTTATTCATCCTTTTCTTCTTCTTCCTTCTATATATTCTCATCATCTAACCTAATTTTGTATTTGCCCGCACTATTGATTTTGTGTCAGTGTAAACGATGGAGAGAGAGAGAGAGAAAGAGAGAGTAAGAGAGGGAGGGAGAACCTCTCTTGAATTTGAAGAAACCTATTACCTACAACAAAAAAAGAAGCACAAGAAAGAGACAGAAGAACGTGGGGGGGGGGTTGAGAAAGAGAAGGAGACATACAGTTTAGAGGTAGAGGGGAGAAAGGAAGTAAAAGAAAGAGGGTATGATGCAAGTGAGAAGAGAGAGACAGAGAGAGAGAGAGAGAGAGAGAGGAGAGAGAGAAGCAGGACATGAAATTGAAGAGACAGTTTTTCATTATGTCTATTTTTCATTCAATATCTCTCTCCCCTCGTCCCAAGAATCTTTCTCAACATCAACCTAAATTTTGTCGCATCACTACACATTAAATCTCCTGCCACGGCCTCAAACCCATTTCTCACAATTCCCAGTCCAAATTAGGACTCCTGCATACTCTAAGTCTCTTTTCCACTAACTCACAGCACTATTCGATAACTTCTCTTTTGTGTACACATCTCCATTCTAACG
>NW_007380453.1:2206-22776 GCF_000475195.1 Diaphorina citri
TCTCTCTCTCTCTCTCCTTGATGGTCCCGTATTTCTCTCTCTCTCTTCCTTGATGGTCCTATAATCTTTCTCTCACATCCTTTCTTCTATTCTCTCTCTCTTTCTCTCTCTCTCTCTCTCTCTCTCTCTCTCTCTCTCTCTCTCTCTCTCGCAATCACAGGATGTGTACCAAGAAGCAATATAAATTTTATCACCTTCTGACCTTTTTATTGTTCGACAGCAAGAAAGAGAGCGAGAGAGAGAAAGAGCGAGCGAGAGAGAGAGAGAGAGAGAGAGAGAGAGAGAGAGAGGGAGGGAGGGAGAGAGATAGCGAAGCTTACCCTATTATCCATTTTATTGGCAAAAGTATTGTCGTCCCTACATAACCTAGATTGTTAGATTAAGAAATATAGAGAGAAAGAGAGGGAGAGAGAGAGGCGGGGAGAGAGAGAGGGAGGGAGAAACAGAGAAACCGGGAGATAGAGAAAGAGGGAAAAGGAGAGGAATAGGCAGAGGGAAATGTGGTGGTAAGAAGAGAGAAGACGAAATTGGGAGTAATAGAGAAAGAGAAAAAGGGAGATGGACGGGAGGGAGGGAAGGAAAGAGAGGGGGGAGGAGAGAGAGAGACAGAGAAGGATTATAAAGGAGACGAAGAAAAGAGGGGAAGAGAAAAAGGATGAAAGAAGGGAGAGAGCAAGGGTTATAGAGAAAGAGGAAAGGGAGAGGAAGAGTTAAAGGGGAACGGAGGAGAGACAAAAAGATAGAAAATGATGGTGAAAGAGAGAGAGTGGGAGAGGAAGAGAGAAAGAAAGAGAGAGAGAGAGAGAGAGAGAGAGAGAGAAAGAGAGAGAGGGGGGATAAATAATTTATTTAAGCAGCTTTTGAGATTTGCATTGGAAAAGTTGAAGAGGGAAATTGTTTGTGCCAAACGTGTTGGCACTGGACCGAGTCAGATTGATCGAAAGAAGTAAGCTGTGAGTTCTCTTCTCGGATAGAAAATAGAAAGCAACTAAATAAGGAATTTTAAGTGTGTGGAGAATAAATGCTTGTCACAAATGTCGTTCCCTGCTTAATGCACTACGCTAAATTTTATGGCTTGACTTGGACTCGAACCACCAACCTCCAGCCTTGGTGTAGACTCCCGCTCCCCAGAGCTCGTTCTCGATGACCATCATCACAATGCCGAACATACCCATGACCAGGGCGTAATCACTAATACGTTTCCGCTTCTCGAACAGCGCTTTCCTGCGGCCCAGTCGGTAGCCCACGTTGGGTTTGCTTTTGCCGGACATGTTCAGATTGCTGGACGACCCCAGACTGTTCCCTTTGCACAGATGTCCGCCTGGAAAATAAGGTTAGGTTGGTTTAGGTCAGGTTAGGTTAGGTTGGTTTAGGTTAGATAGGTTAGGTTAGGTTGGGCTAGGTTAGGTTGAGTTGGGTTAGGTTAGGTAGAGTTGGGTTAGGTTAGTTTAGGCTGCCTTGAACGGAAAACCAAAGTAAACTTTAGTAAAGAGATACGGTGCAATAGTCCTAGACAAAAATGAACGCGGCACACAACGGATTCAGAAGAGACCGCCTTAACATAATAATAATAATATTACGGTCGCTCCCGCACTATCTTTATTGCGGTCATATGGAAATCCAGTTATCCAATTGGTTTGTAAAAGATTGTATAAGTCTTGCGGTCAGAAAAATGAATAAAATTTGTTACTTTCCACTTCCCCTTAAAAACAGTTGAAAACATGCAATTAGCTCAGCAGACAGAGGAGTGTGAGATACCTACATATGTCGAGCTTGCAAAAATTAGGGTAATTAAGTTCTGCATACATAAATTTAGTTCTGTGCACCTATACCTGTTCTTCTTTTGTTCTGCGTACTTTTCCCTTTACTACATGCTTTTCTCTATATTGCATACCTTGGTTAAAGAGATACATAATAAGGAAAGTAAATATGAACGCGAAACTCATATACGCAATGTCGCAGTGAAAGTCTAGCGTCTCTGCCTAAAATCAACAACGCAACGCAGCCATTAGACACGAACTATACGGGGTAGACAGAAGAGGAAATTGACTCATTTTATGCAGAGGCATGAAAACATCGTGTGTTAGAACATAGACGAGGATGAGATAGAAAACACTCTCTCCATAAACATGAAAAGCCCTAACACATACGAGTATGCTGTGTAGACACACTCCTGAAATGAGGTAGTGGCAGGCAAGCAGATTAAAATAATAGAATAAATAGAGGACCTACGAAAAATTAAACAAAAAGAAGAAAAAGAAGGAAGAAGAGAGATCAGAGATAAGAACGATGAGAAAATTGTAGAGGAAGATGAAGAAAGAGATGGATAGGAAGAAGAGAAAAGAGATGGACAAGACGAAGGTGACGCTTAAGAAGACGTAAAAGAAAAACAAAAAGGAGAAGTAGAAGGAGAAGAAAGGCAGAAGAAGACAATATGAAAACTTAAAACGAATAAATGCCCCATAGCCCCCCATATGAACATATATGTACTTGCAAAAGGCATAATCACAAATCACATAGTAAGAAGAACACACAACTTAGCCAATTGTATAAATAAGGTCAAATTGAATTAAATCAAATAAAATGAATATGTAAACAAGAGAAACCCCCCTCAGGATTGAATTAATTAGCAATTTCCAACGAGGTAGGTACATTCAGTTCGTCTAGGAAGAAGCTAGTTACTGCAATAGGCTGCATGACAGCAATAGTCGAGGGCATCAGGTCTTGGAAAAAAAAACAACTCAAAGGTTACATAAAGGGCACTTGTACCTCGTTCGAGCTACTTGCATAACAAAAGATACTCTTGTGTAACCTTGTCGACTCCTCTTTATTATGGCTGAACATTAATTAGAAACCCCTTCTGCTTACTCCCTGCAACCCGCAACATTGAGTAGGTTAAAAACCCCTTGCCTAACCCCGCGATTCCGCAACCCGAGTGGCTTTCAGTCCACATGTCCCATGCTCCCATGTGCCTATTTAGCCAGCGGCAATAGGATCATAGGACGTTGAATACACCAGTTCCCCGTGGATCACTGAAGTTGAAGCAACGTTGTGCGTGGTTAGTGTCCGGATAGGTGACTATCTGGGCAATCGCGTGATGCTGACCTCTAGGCTAGATGAAATTTTGCAGAAGTTCGCTCAGCTTCACCATAGAAAATTTCAATAATAAATAAAACTCTCATTTTAAAACAATGCCTTATATGTATTAATTATGAACGCTATAAAGCTATAAACCATCTAAATCCAAAATAGGTTCTCGATCCAAAATGACCTTATGAGCGAGCCCTTCGCTCCTTATAATTGCTACTTTATTATTTTTAATAACTTATTATTTCAATAATGAATATTTTTTAGAAGAAAAATAAATAATAGGTAAAAATAATAAAAATAGACAGAACACAAGCGAAGATAATAAAGCATTGTCTGAACCTTGAAAGTTGGGAAGACGAACGGAGAGCCCAACAATAGCATAAGTTATGAATAACGATGTAGAAACTTTGGCCAAAGTTGTTCCCGCTCGACCTCTCTTTACCTTCTTTCGTGGAAGAGGTGACAAAGAGGAGAAGGACTAGAAGGAGAAGTTAGAGAATTAATATTTCTAGGAGGAGAAGGAAAATAGATAGATTAAAAAAAAGACCGAGAATGGAGAGAAGGGGAAGTTGGAGAAGAAATATGTAGAATTGTAGAAGAAGGACAAAATGGAGGAAAAAGACAAGAAACAAGAAAAGCAGCAGAAGAAGAACAAAGATAAATAGAAGAGGGGAAGGAGGAAAAAAAGAATAAATAGAAGAGTGATAAGGAAGAAAAGATGACAGAGAAGGAAAGGAGAAAGATGAAGAGAAAGCAGACTAAGACAGAAAAAGAGAAGTACCTAAGGGAACGAGAGAAAATAATGAGGAAGAGGTGAAGCAAAAGAAGAATAAATAGACAGATGACAAGGAAGGAAAGCGGACAAAGAAGGGAAGGAGAATGGAGACTATATTTATACTCATAATATATGAACTTCCTAGAGTAGAGGACCCAGAGCAGGGGTTTCCACATAGCGGCCCGCGGGCCACATGTGGCACGCCAGACCATTTTCGTGGCCCGCGAAGCTTTTTTGGAATTTGTAGGAAGACAGGATAGGAGAAAGCCAGCCATTCCGAGAACGAACCTTGTCCTTTCAGGATAAAATCCGGCCCGGGCGGGAATCGAACCCGCGACCTAGCACTTACAAGGCAGACGCTCTACCAACCAAGCTAACAAGGCTGGCAAATGTAATTTAAGTGAGAGTTCCCACTACACACGACACGATTTTTTTTCCGACCGACAAGTGGGACGGGCCCTAAGTACACCACCGAGGTAGAAAACTAAACGTCAAATTTTGGGCTGCACTTCTTTCGGTATTTTACGAAACACACGTTTTCGTCGCCCTAACACTGTTTTCCTGTTGTACTTCAGTAATACACCTTGTTCATACCTTGTCACGCGATCCATTAGCTCCTAATTGTTATGGGGTGCCTAAGGGGGGTGTCCAAGCTAATGAATAAATCAGACATGCACCCACCAACACCCCTCCCCACCACCGTATTGAAGTGGAGGAGGTACCTCTTCCCACCTTCTTATTGGGGGAGGTAAAGTTGCATTCCCACCATTAGTATTTCAAAAGTTTTAGTTCGACAATTTTGTTGAGAGCATATTTTAGAATTTTAGATGGAAGTATGTGCTAAATAATTTATCATAAAATGGTCGTAAGCGTATTTGCCAGTCAAGTTAGCTTGTAGGGTAGCGCGCCTGACTTGCAAACGGGTTCGATTCCCACCCGGGGCGAACTTTATATTAACCAAATAAGATTCGTTCTCGGATCGGCTGGCTTTTTCCTACCCTGTCTTCCTTCTCTGTTCGAGTTCGGGACAATAAGACCTTGAAAGTTACGGTTCCCTTGATCAAAACTCTTAGAAAAAAGACTTTCTGCAACACACACTATCATCAAGTAGACCTGACACATACAGTTGAACAGGTCCACCTGTCACCTGTCAGGTCTACCTGATGAGCATTGAGCACACACACTATCAGATAAACCTGACAGGTACAGCTGAACAGGTCTACCTGATAGTGAGTGGCTGGCCTGAGGTAAAGTGAAGCGAGCGATTGCTTACCTGCGAGGTTTCGCTCCTCCGTGTAGCGAGGATAGTCGCTATGGACGCCAACCAGAGCGAAACATTTATGACGTTAGGGTGTATCTATTAGGTAAGGAGTTTATCGATGTCGATCGACGCGGGGAACCCATACACGTCAAAGCATTCTATCAAGGACGTCAAAGGTGTGTTTGAGGCTAGGGTGCCGGAAGTCGATCGACGCTGGGAACCCATACACGTCAAAGCATTCTATCAAGGACGTCAAAGGTGTGTTTGAGGCTAGGGTGCCGGAAACCCAATCGAGTGACTGGGTTCCGGTCTTCTAAAATTTGATGTGCAACTCTACTTGTGATGAAACCCTAACTCAGGGATCATTTTGTCTTCTGCTGACCACTCTCGCTGAGACTGTACAGACCCGGGTCTGTCAGATAGTCCAGGTCTGTCAGACCGTCTTAAGTGTGTGGCGGGAAAAGCTCGAGACCGCTGTCTCTCAGATTCTCAGATAGTCTGATGGACAGACCTAGGTCTCGAGTTTGTTCCGCCACACACAGTAAGACGGTCTGACAGACCTAGGTGTCCTAGGTCTTTGAGACCGCAGTCTGTCAAATGGTTTGAGCGTGAGTGGCCGGCATTAGTGTAATATCTGAACGGATGACCGTCCAATTTTTACGTCGATTCTGCCTTGGTGGTGTAGTGGTCAAGGCGCTCACCTGGTAAACAGGAGGGCGAGGGTTCAATCCCAGCCGAGGTATGGAAGTTTATCCTCAATATAATTTGAGAATTTGACCACAGTAAAAGTAGTAGCCTACTGCTGGAGTAAAGGGACTTTTCAGTCCTATGCGAGCAGTATAAATAAGCACTATTATTATTATTCTTACCTTGGTGTAGACTCCCGCTCCCCAGAGCTCGTTCTCGATGACCATCATCACAATGCCGAACATACCCATGACCAGGGCGTAATCACTAATACGTTTCCGCTTCTCGAACAGCGCTTTCCTGCGGCCCAGTCGGTAGCCCACGTTGGGTTTGCTTTTGCCGGACATGTTCAGATTGCTGGACGACCCCAGACTGTTCCCTTTGCACAGATGTCCGCCTGGAAAATAAGGTTAGGTTGGTTTAGGTCAGGTTAGGTTAGGTTGGTTTAGGTTAGATAGGTTAGGTTAGGTTGGGCTAGGTTAGGTTGAGTTGGGTTAGGTTAGGTAGAGTTGGGTTAGGTTAGTTTAGGCTGCCTTGAACGGAAAACCAAAGTAAACTTTAGTAAAGAGATACGGTGCAATAGTCCTAGACAAAAATGAACGCGGCACACAACGGATTCAGAAGAGACCGCCTTAACATAATAATAATAATATTACGGTCGCTCCCGCACTATCTTTATTGCGGTCATATGGAAATCCAGTTATCCAATTGGTTTGTAAAAGATTGTATAAGTCTTGCGGTCAGAAAAATGAATAAAATTTGTTACTTTCCACTTCCCCTTAAAAACAGTTGAAAACATGCAATTAGCTCAGCAGACAGAGGAGTGTGAGATACCTACATATGTCGAGCTTGCAAAAATTAGGGTAATTAAGTTCTGCATACATAAATTTAGTTCTGTGCACCTATACCTGTTCTTCTTTTGTTCTGCGTACTTTTCCCTTTACTACATGTTTTACTCTATATTGCATACCTCGGTTAAAGAGATACATAATAAGGAAAGTAAATATGAACACGAAAGCACGAAACTCATATACGCAGCGTCGCAGTGAAAGTCTAGCGTCTCTACCTAAAATCAACAACGCAACGCAGCCATTAAATTAGACGCGAACTATACGGGGTAGACAGAAGAGGAAATTGACTCATTTTATGCAGAGGCATGAAAACATCGTGTGTTAGAACTAGAACATAGACGAGGATGAGATAGAAAACACTCTCTCCATAAACATGAAAAGCCCTAACATATGCCCAACACATACGAGTAGACTGTGTAGACACACTCCTGAAATGAGGTAGTGGCAGGCAAGCAGATTAACATGATAGAATAAATAGAGGACCTACGAAAAATTAAACAAAAAGAAGGAAGAAGAGAGATCAGAGATAAGGACGATGAGAAAATTGTAGAGGAAGATGAAGAAAGAGATGGAGAGGAAGAAGAGAAAAGAGATGGACAAGAGGAAGGTGATGCTTAAGAAGACGTAAAAGAAAAACAAAAAGGAGAAGTAGAAGGAGAAGAAAGGCAGAAGAAGAGAATATGAAAACTTAAAACGAATAAACGCCCCATAGCCCCCCGAACATATATGTACTTGCAAAAGGCATAATCACAAATCACATAGTAAGAAGAACACACAACTTAGCCAATTGTATAAATAAGGTCAAATTGAATTAAATCAAATGAATATGTAAACAAGAGAAACCCCCCTCAGGATTGAATAAATTAGCAATTTCCAACGAGGTAGGTACATTCAGTTCGTCTAGGAAGAAGCTAGTTACTGCAATAGGCTGCATGACAGCAATAGTCGACCCGATTTTGAAAATTTGGACCGATTTCTATGCTTCCTCGTTGGATACATAGGTTCCTGTACTTACAAACAGTGGTGGAATCAATGGATTTCCCTTGTATTTTTTCAGCCCCTTCCCTTGAAGATCTGTTCAGCTAACAGTCTGTTGGGTTCCATTTGATTTGTATCGGCTTAACAGAGTTGTTAAGCTTACAAGATGTTAGGGACTAAAAAGAAAGTTGATAAAACGCACCCTTGAAAAAAGTAAAAAACTACTCAAAGGTTACATAAAGGGCACTTGTACCTCGTTCGAGCTACTTGCATAACAAAAGATACTCTTGTGTAACCTTGTCGACTCCTCTTTATTATGGCTGAACATTAATTAGAAACCCCTTCTGCTTACTCCCTGCAACCCGCAACATTGAGTAGGTTAAAAACCCCTTGCCTAACCCCGCAATTCCGCAACCCGAGTGGCTTTCAGTCCACATGTCCCATGTGCCTATTTAGCCAGCGGCGATAG
This sequence comes from Diaphorina citri, assembly GCF_000475195.1. Lineage (NCBI taxonomy): Eukaryota > Metazoa > Arthropoda > Insecta > Hemiptera > Psyllidae > Diaphorina > Diaphorina citri. The sequence continues at coordinate 10,318 of NW_007380453.1, forward strand.
GACGTTGAATACACCAGTTCCCCGTGGATCACTGAAGTTGAAGCAACGTTGTGCGTGGTTAGTGTCCGGATAGGTGACTATCTGGGCAATCGCGTGATGCTGGCCTCTAAGCTAGATGAAATTTTGCAGTAGTTCGCTCAGCTTCACCATAGAAAATTTCAATAATAAATAAAACTCATATTAAAACAATGCCTTCCTTATATGTATTAATTATGAACGCTATAAAGCTATAAACCATCTAAATCCAAAATAGGTTCTCGATCCAAAATGACCTTATGAGCGAGCCCTTCGCTCCTTATAATTGCTACTTTATTATTTTTAATAACTTATTATTTCAATAATGAATATTTTTTAGAAGAAAAATAAATAATAGGTAAAAATAATAAAAATAGACAGGAAGAAATAAATTAAACGGGTCTCATTTTCAGCACATTTTTTCAGAGGAAATTTGGATTTTGAGTTTCAATAGTGGGCCTTCAGGGGCCGTCTTTCTAAAGAAACTTTAAGGTCCATGCACAGTTGCACACTTAAAGTAGGAACACGTGAGTTCATGGGGAGTCAGAAAGATATATTGTAGGTAATCTCGTTCAGGACACTACTATCACGTTACGGGAGCTCATGTGACGTGATGTTGGTTGGTTTCTACCTTTATCCAGCACGGATACAGTCCGTCCTGAGGACTGACGTGACGGAACGTAACAGTGACGGATAAATATACGTGAACCTTTACAACAGACTGTTTTTTTTCTCAAGGCAGGATTTTACGTAGTGAGCTCTTCCACCCAGCTGGCTTATAACACCAACCGCCTGAGCCGCCATTGCTGTCCCTCACATATGAACAGCTCAAGTAACTCCAATGGCTGAAGACGAACAATAATGTTCCTTTAGATCTCAATAGCCGCCTTGAAGTAATGCCACGCTTTGCCAGGGCAGTGTATCTGTGTACCTACTTGTAAAGCATCCTGTTAAAAAAAAAAAAAAAAAAAAAAATCTTTAAATAGCCCTTTAAGAATTATGAAGTTGAGCAACGCGCGCGTGAAATTGGTAAGCGGATGGGTGACCTTCTGGGCAGCCGCGTGCTACTGACTTTCCCCGGCACCACTCATCCTGTGGGTGAGGAATTGGAGATAATGTGAGTTAGGCGGCTTTGTCACCAAACGGAGGGCAAAATCCCCGTGACTACAAAAAAGGTTAGCAGTTATGCAGAAATGAAAACCACTGTTTGGAATCAGGGGACCCTAAAACGGATATTTCCACCCATTTTCCCGATTTTGAAAATTTGGACCGATTTCTATGCTTCCTCGTTAGGTTCCTGTACTTACAAACAGTAATGGAATCAGTGGATTTCCCTTGTATTTTTTCAGCCCCTTCCCTTGAAGATCTGTTCAGCTAACAGTCTGTTAGGTTCCATTTGATTTGTATCGGCTTAACAGAGTTGTTAAGCTTACAAGATGTTAGGGACTAAAAAGAAAGTTGATAAAACGCACCCTTGGTAGACCTGACACATACAGCTGAACAGGTCCACCTGTCACCTGTCAGGTCTACCTGGTGAGCATTGAGCACACACACTATCAGGTAAACCTGACAGGTACAGCTGAACAGGTCTACCTGATAGTGAGTGGCTGGCTTAAGGTAAAGTGAAGCGAGCGATTGCTTACCTGCGAGGTTTCGCTCCTCCGTGTAGCGAGGATAGTCGCTATGGACGCCAACCAGAGCGATAGTCTGTTAGGTTCCATTTGATTTGTATCGGCTTAACAGAGTTGTTAAGCTTACCAGATGTTAGGGACTAAAAAGAAAGTTGATAAAACGCACCCTTAGTGTAATAGAAAGTAAAAAGTCTTTTAAGATGGATGGCTAAAGTGAGTGAAAGGGTCAAGAGAGATATCAATGCTCGGCTAATCGATCAGGCAAAGGTCATAACGCTAGATATAAACAGGATATAACTTATATTATACGTCACTATACGTACATTATACGTTACTATACGTTATATTCTATACATTTCTTCCACATCATCCTTAGAGGCGCCTACACAGGATGAGTCTATTTGGAGTTTTTTTTTTTAGATGGATTGATGGAATGAGCAAATGATTCAACATCAGAAAGCCAAGAGGAACCGCAGAGAGCTAGATAGAATTCGCCCAGAGTCGAGAACTCTGGAGAAAGCTGGTTTATGGAGGTCTTGGGCCCTCGCGGCCTGTCAGAAGGTAAGTAAAGTTCGGCACCGCTTTAATGGAGGAGTTGCAAATGTCTAAAAATTATTAATAAATGGTCAATTCCTACGTAAAAAGTAGTGAAAAATCCAAATCTGAGGTCGAAACTCCGAGAAAGTAACTTTAAAAGGTCGAAAATTCAATTTTTAATTGCCGTTCTAATGAAAAAGTTCAAAGAGTTGTGACGTCAGAATTCACGTCAAACTGCGCAGAAACGCTTGCGCACAAACAAACGAAGCGGGAGTCATGAATTATGACGTCATTGCCTACGGGAGCGTATTTTAATTTGCATTATTTCAAGGATCTTTTACATTTCCACCCTGGTTGGAACCCAGCATCTCCAGGTTGAGAGTCAGTACTCTGGACTGTTGCAGTTCCCTCTATCAAAACTCCAAAAAAGGTACATAGAAATTTAGGTATGCTATTACATAAATGTACAAAATACATATATATATAAACACATAAAACACCTATATGTACACAGGGAACTACATATGTATTTATGTCGATACATACATAGGTAGGTACATTATTTATGATGTTGTTCCTATCAAACTAATTAAGCCCTGGGAAACATGAAGCAAATAAATTTTCGCCTTTATTGGGAGAGAAGGAGAAAGGAGGGAGGGAGAGAGGGAGAGGAAGAAGGAGGGAGAGAGAGAGAAGGAGAAAGGAGGGAGGGAGAGAGGGAGAGGAAGAAGGAGGGAGAGAGAGAGAAGGAGAAAGGAGAAAGAAGGAGGGAGAGAAAAGGAGAGAGGGAGGAGGAGAGAGAGAGAGAGAGGAAGAGGAAAACGTGTGGGAAAAAAATCCAAGGGAGGAGTATAGAATGGAGTAGGGAAGAGATGGGAGGGGAGGAGGAAAAGAGAAGCAAAAGTATGAAATGAAAGAGAGGGAGAGAGAGAGAAGATTCGATAATGAGAGAAAGGGAGAAGAAGAGACATGATGGAAAACGTGTGTGAGAATAAAAATCCAAGGGAGGACTATAGAATGGAGTAGGGAAGAGAGGGGAGGGGAGGAGGGAAAAGAGAAGCAAAAGTATGAAATGAAAGAGAAGGAGAGAGAGAGAGAAGATTCGATAATGAGAGAAAAGGAGAAGAAGAGACATGATATTCCATAATGAGTAATGAACTAATGAGAGAAAGGGAGAGGGAGAGAGAGAAAAAGGGTACTTCCGGCGCGGCGAGCGCTATGCGTCTTTATATTTTCCCCTTTTTTATGATATTTCCCCCCTTCTTTGTACCCCCGTGATAAAATAGCCAGTGGCGTGTGTGGGATTTTCTAAGGGGTAAGTTATAACATAGTAATATCAGTGGCGTACTGTTAGATTTTCAAAGGGGGAAGCTGTAACCCACAATAGATTCAGTGGCTTATCGTTAGATTTTCATTGGGGCGAGCTAGGAGAGAAACATTTATTTAAAATATATTTAAGTAACGTGGCTGCCAGTCTTTGGCTGGTTGCGAATCACAGCATGACAATCATTCAGAAAGAAATCATAAAATCTCGTGGGGAGCGTCTTATTTTTCCTTCTTCTTTCCTCCCTTTTTTTACAGTAATTTCAGTGGCCTATCGTTAAATTTTCAAAATGAGAAAAGTTATAACCGATACAGTATGTTTAACAAAAAGTGCCACTTCCCGGTGTAGAATCAAATTTTTGACGCCACCACTGGGTCCGCCATATCCATATTAAATTCCTATATCTAGGATCAATCGGAAATCAAAAATTCCCAGCCGATCAAAATATAAAGGGATCCCTTAAAGACTTATGTGGGACACACTGTATACAGTACTGTATATAATGTATACAGTATGCTGATGTTCTTAGAATCCATGTTCAATAATCACTTGTATTTTCGGTAAGTGGTAAGTAGGGGAGGGATGAAAAGCCTTGGAAGAGAAGAGGAGCTTTCCCAGCTTTAATCGATGATACACCACTAATTAAATACAAAACACATAAAGATACCTAACATACAAGACTTTCGGTGTATAAATTCTATAGAGTTATACAATCCTAAAACTTATTACCTATTTCCGGATTTTTCCCGTTCAATACGTATGAGTAAAATATGGTCCCCTTTCATACAAGGGGATAATTTGTCCCATATTTTGTACCATCTTTTTTTCCCTCCTAATACGAAATCCCTTTTGAAGTTATAAGAGGGACATATATGGTCCCCTTTCATACAAGGGGAACATTTGTCCCATATTTTGTACCATCTTTTTTTCCCTCCTAATACGAAATCCCTTTTGAAGTTATAAGAGGGACATAAATATTATTTTGGTCCGAGGATTTTCATTTATTTTTTCCTTTCTTGTACTTTTTTTTAGGGATGATAAGTAGCTACTTATTGTCAACATTTTTTACTTTCTTTCTGCCTTGGCGGTGTAGTGGGCAAGGCGCTCCACTGGTAAACAGGAGGGCGTGGGTTCAATCCCAGCCGAGGTATGGGATTTCATCCTCAATATAATTTGAGAATTCGACCACAATAATAGTAGTAGCTTACTGCTGGAGTAAAGGGACTTTTCAGTCCTATGCGAGCAGTATAAATAAGCATTATTATTATTATTATTATTATTATTGGTGGATCTTAAGAGCTAAACGTTTAGTTTGGTGGAAAGTCACAATCAACCGTTTAGTAAAAAAAACTTTCATTTTGTCATTTGGTGGATTGGTTGATCAACCGCTGCACCGGCTGTGAGTCTTATTTTCAAAAAAAACTTTTGGATGGAGAGAGAGAATGGAGAAGAGAGGGAGAGAGAGAAAGCAGAAGGAAAGGGAAAAAGATATACATGACACACACATCATTCCATACACATCACGATACACCAGTGTTCAGCAACGAGTAAACGAATTAGAAACTGGATGGGCGGTCGGGAGACACGAATTAGAAATAGGATAGGAGTACGGGGGGCCGTAGAAGGACTAGGGGGGGGGAGCATAGGAGGCGTAGGGGGACTCAAATAGAACGGAAGGGGCTCCCACTTGTGGGTGAAATAATCAAATCTGAGTGTGGTGTGGCGTATATCTAATTGACGCTTATTATAAACTGATGAATATAATTATTCGTATTTAACTCCATTCGTTCCCGGGGGGGAAATGGGGAATCTGTATACACGCGAAGTTTCAGAAGGCCCCGGTTTCATTAGACTCGATACGAGTTCTAAAAAGTATATTATTATTTACTTATTATTATTAATAGGCGTTTTAACTATGGATATTCGTACTTAAATCAAATGGCCAGGGGAAATTCAAACACGAGAAATTCGGAAGGCCGCGGTTACATCGTATCAGACGATGAAGCAACTCAGATACTCGGATCAAATAGAGCGATCGAATCAAAACCAAAACCGATGTAGTCTTCAAGGTACACTTCTTGCGCATCAGAAGGTTAAAATTGACAAGTGGTAGGTCTTCTGCACGTAGATCTTCTGAATGTTCAAATGGGGAATCTGTATACACGCGAAATTTCAGAAGGCCCCGGTTTCATTAGACTCGATACGAGTTCTAAAAAGTATTATTATTTACTTATTATTATTAATAGGCGTTTTAACTATGGATAATCGTACTTGAATCAAATGGCCAGGGGAAATTCAAACACGAGAAATTCGGAAGGCCGCGGTTACACCGTATCAGACGATGAAGCAACTCGAATCAAATAGAGCGATCGAATCAAAACCAAAACCAATGTAGTCTTCAAGGTACACTTCTTGCGCATCAGAAGGTTAAAATTGACAAGTGGTAGGTCTTCTGCACGTAGATCTTCTGAATGTTCTGATGAGAGCCGAGGCCTACTTTAAAGTTTAAAGTTACAACAAACCCTTCTCTCCTTTTCGGTAATATCTCAGTCGCAGTCGCTCTACTTCAAAGTGCAGCAACGGTTTGTCTATGAGCTCAGAAACAAAGACGTGGTGCCGCCTCCATACAAAAACCTTCTTGTCTTAATAATACTTATCCCATGGAACCGGAGCCTAAGTACGCGAAGCGCAGCAGAATGTCGGAAATTTGGCGCTCCGCCAACACATTTCCAATTTCGTGAAGAAGTTTCCGAGTAATTAGATTATGTTTTTTTTTTTCGAATATCTTGATGATGTCGATTCACCACACTTGGCGAATTTTCCAACCGATTTAATAAGACACTTACAAGGGAATGTTTGTACAATAATTAATGTACATTGTACCTACCTATGTACCTAAGCATTGTAACATTAAGGGCCAAATTGCCAAACAGGGTTACCTATACGAAAGAATGACCTAAAACCTTTTGCTTAAGCTGGTCTGGTTAGGTAGGAGGGTAGCCCACCTGCCTTGTAACCGCCAGGTCGCGGATTGGATTCCAACCTGGGGCGATTTTATCCTAAACAGATAAGGTTCGTTCTCGGAACGCCTGGCTTTCTTCTATCCTGCCCTCCTTCTCTTTTCGATTTCGGGGCGATTAAGACCTTCGTTATTACATTGCCCTCTATCGAAATTCTTGAGAAAGTTACTTTTGACGGAATCAGCGGTGAAGCGTACAGGGGACTTCAAAAGGATGCTTTAAATTTAAATTGTGTCCGAACATAGTCGACCGACTGACTATGTGTGGACTCACCTTTAGGATCACATGACAAGAGCTTTTAGTAAAGAAAAATCTGCTGAAGAGGTTTTCAAAAGAAAAAGACAAAAAAATTGATTTACTTCAGGACATTATTAGGTATCATTTTCATCGTTTTCTGCTTTCGTTTTTCTCAAAAACTCCGGGAGGAGAAGGTTTTAGGAAGGAAATTGTTTCAAAACGTCAAGATTCCGGAGCCGGGGTTATTATTTAACCCTCAGGATTTGTCGGGGATTTTAACCCCTTTCCCTTTCATCCCTTCTCCTGTAATCCCCCTCCACACTTTGGCGCAGGGGAAAATCCCCCTTCGTCCCTTCTTCTACTTGTCTTACCCTCCATCCTCAGTTGGCGAAAAATCCCTGTTCCATTCCCTATCCTACTGTAATCCCCCTCCATCCCTGTTTTGCGCAGGGGAAAAAATCCCCCATCCATCCCTTCTTGAATGTTCCGATGAGAGCCGAGGCCTACTTTAAAGTTACAACAAACCCTTCTCTCCTTTTCGGTAATATCTCAGTCGCTCTACTTCAAAGTGCATCGGAGATTTGTCTATGAGTTAGAAAACGAAATTTCCTACTATTTTCACTATTATTTGACATCTTTACTCAGAAATAAAGACGTGGTGCCGCCTCCATACAGAAACCTTCTTGTCTTAATAATACTTATCCCATGGAACCGGAGCCTAAGTACGCGAAGCGCAGCAGAATGTCGGAAATTTGGCGCTCCGCCAACACATTTCCAATTTCGTGAAGAAGTTTCCGAGTAATTAGATTATGTTTTTTTTTTTTCGAATATCTTGATGATGTCGATTCACCACACTTGGCGAATTTTCCAACCGATTTAATAAGACACTTATACAAGGGAATGTTTGTACAATTATTGTACATTGTATACTTATGTATGTATCTAACCTATCTATATGTACCTAAGCATGGTAACATTAAGGGCCAAATTGCCAAACAGGGTTACCTATACGAAAGAATGACCTAAAACCTTTTGCGCTAGTCTGGTTAGATTGGACGGTAGCCCACCTGCCTTGTAACCGCCAGGTCGCGGATTGGATTCCCACCTGGGGCGGTTTTATCCTAAACAGATAAGGTTCGTTCTCGGAACGCCTGGCTTTCTTCTACCCTGCCCTCCTTCTCTTTTTGATTTCGGGGCGATTAAGACCTTCGTTATTACATTGCCCTCTATCGAACTTCTTGAGGAAGTCACTTTTGACGGAATCAGCGGTGAAGCGTACAGGGGACTTCAAAAGGATGCTTTAAGTTGTGTCCGAACATAGTCGACCGACTGACTATGTGTGGACTCACCTTTAGGATCACATGACAAGAGCTTTTAGTAAAGAAAAATCTGCTCAGGAGGTTTTCAAAAGAAAAAGACAAAAAATTTGATTTACTTCAGGACATTTATAGGTATCATTTTCATCGTGTCCGCGAACATAATCGCGAAATCCGCAAACAAAATCGCGAAATCCGCGAACATAATCGCCAAATCCGCGAACATAATCGCCAAATCCGCGAACATATAGGTATCTCACTGTGTTGGAAGGATTGGGGGGGTTTAAAATCCCCTTATTTGGACTTAGACGCACCAGAGTCAATATCTGGGCTCGCTCCGTGCCCCAAGACGTAATAGGGCAATATTAGGGGGCATGATGAAAATACATGATAGGAGTCCGAATGTAGGTCTGCCCAATATGTATTATGAAGGTGTAAAAAAAATCTAAATTTATCGAAAAAATAATTTCATGTTCAATTTAGAATTTAGATATAGGTGGTACCCTTAACTCTCTCTCTCTCTTTTCTGATATTCTGATCTCTCTCTCTCTCTCTCTCTCTCTCTTCACATCTCTCTCACACTCACACACAAGGTCTGACTTCTCAAATTCACATTACATAAGCCAACTGTTTTTCTGATATTCTGATCTCTCTCTCTCTCTCTCTCTTCACATCTCTCTCACACTCACACACAAGGTCTGACTTCTCAAATTCACATTACATAAGCCAACTGTTCGTGTTTCCAATTTAAAGAATACTCGAAAAAAAAAGAAAAAAAAAAACACCTATTGAACCATTTGAAACACTGGTGAAAGAGGTAAAATAGTTTAAGAGAGAGAGAGAGAGAGAGAGAGAGAGAGAGAGAGAGAGAAGAGAGAGAGAAGAGAGAGAGAAGAGAGAGAGAGGAGAGAGAGAGGAGAGAGAGAGGAGAGAGAGAAAGAGAAGAGAGGGAGAGAGGGAGGGAAAATAAGAGAGGGAGGGAGAGAATGAGAGAGAGAGTAGGTATAAACAGAAAGAGGGAGGAGAGAGAATAATATATAGAAAAAGAGAATGAGAGAGAGAGAGGGAAAAGAGAGGAAGGGAAAGAGGGAGGGAGGAAGGGAGAGAAAGAGTAGAAAGGTACTTACACCTAGCTAGTTATCTACTTTTTTCCCTTCCTTTTCTATTATACCTACATCTCCTTATCTCATTTTCCTTTCTCTCCCTTCTCCATTTTTGCAACTCATTTCCTGATGCGCTTACAAAGCAGACGCGCTACCAGCCAAGCTAACTAGGCTGGCGACCTAAGGTATGTGCAGTCGAACTTAAACAGGGGAAAAAATCGCGTTCACTTTTTTTCCCATCCTTTTATTCCCTTTCGCAACATTCCCATCACAGTACTCAAAATGAAAACGCCCTCCCTCTCCTCCTCCTCCTCCTCCTCTCTCTCTCCTTCCCTCTCCCCCTCTTTCTCTCTCTCTCTGCATGTGTATAGCTGCTACTGTTGTGTCTAGTAATGTTTCTCTCCTTTTTTATGTGTTTCTCCAGTTTCCATGGCAACCACGAGAGAGAGAGAGAGAAAGAGGAGGGGTAAGAGAGAGAAAATGAGACTTTACAACATCTTTCTCCAACACACATTTCTCATCTGTTCCATTCTTATACTCCTCCTCCTCCTCTTCCTCCTCTTTTTCCTTCTTCTTCCTCTTCTTCTTTCCCTCTTCCTTCTTCTTCACTTACTCTTTCTTTGTTAGCACTATTATTTTAGTCATCAATTCTTCTTCTTCTTCTTCTTCTTCTTTTCCTTCGTAGTTCACCTTCTTCTTTTTCTTATTCTCATTTCCTTCCTCTCTCCTTCTTGTCCCATTTTCTTTCTCTTCCTCCTTCTCTCCATTCTAAGTAGGTAGGTACCTATACCCCTTTTTAGTCCGTCCTTCCTTTATTAAATTACAATGGTAAAAATAAAAGATATAGGGACGGACTATTGTATTCGCTTCGATGTCGTCTGTCTGTGTGTGTGTCTGTTCCCATAGAAGGACTTATTTAAACCTGGTCGACCTTTATATCAAATTAAAGGTCTTTTTACGAGGAACACGAAAGTGGTGGTGCAAATTTTGTCCAGAAACCAAAAGTCCAAAAAACCAAAAAAAAAAAAAAAAAAAAGGTTTTTGGGGGATTTTTTTCACATTTTCTCACACAAATGAGCTCTGATCTTGAAATTTGTCGCGACGACCTTTAAACTCAAAGCGAGAAAGTTTAAGATAACACTTCAGTCGATAATTTAAGGCCGGTTTTAGCGTCCCCTATGTAAGCTACGCCGAGCAAGGCCAATAAATGGATGGCTGACTTAAAGGAATAAAGGGAGAACGGGCTCTAGTCTTGATTTTAAATCATTACATGAAAGTAAAATAAAAAAATCAAATCAATAATAATAATAATAATAAGCCGAGGCCTACTTTAAAGTTTAAAGTTACAACAAACCCTTCTCTCCTTTTCGGTAATATCTCAGTCGCAGTCGCTCTACTTCAAAGTGCAGCAACGGTTTGTCTATGAGCTCAGAAACAAAGACGTGGTGCCGCCTCCATACAAAAACCTTCTTGTCTTAATAATACTTATCCCATGGAACCGGAGCCTAAGTACGCGAAGCGCAGCAGAATGTCGGAAATTTGGCGCTCCGCCAACACATTTCCAATTTCGTGAAGAAGTTTCCGAGTAATTAGATTATGTTTTTTTTTTTCGAATATCTTGATGATGTCGATTCACCACACTTGGCGAATTTTCCAACCGATTTAATAAGACACTTACAAGGGAATGTTTGTACAATTATTGTACATTGTACCTATGTATGTATTTAACCTACCTATGTACCTAAGCATGGTAACATTAAGGGCCAAATTGCCAAACAGGGTTACCTATACGAAAGAATGACCTAAAACCTTTTGCGCTAGTCTGGTTAGATTGGAGGGTAGTCCACCTGCCTTGTAACCGCCAGGTCGCGGATTGGATTCCAACCTGGGGCGATTTTATCCTAAACAGATAAGGTTCGTTCTCGGAACGCCTGGCTTTCTTCTATCCTGCCCTCCTTCTCTTTTTGATTTCGGGGCGATTAAGACCTTCGTTATTACATTGCCCTCTATCAAACTTCTTGAGAAAGTCACTTTTGACGGAATCAGCGGTGAAGCGTACAGGGGACTTCAAAAGGATGCTTCAAGTTGTGTCCGAATCCGAACATAGACGACCGACTGACTATGTGTGGACTCACCTTTAGGATCACATGACAAGAGCTTTTAGAAAAGAAAAATCTGCTCAGGAGGTTTTCAAAAGAAAAAGACAAAAAATTTGATTTACTTCAGGACATTTATAGGTATCATTTTCATCGTTTTCTGCTTTCGTTTTTCTCAAAAACTCCGGGAGGGGAAGGTTTTAGGAAGGAAATTGTTTCAAAACGTCAAGATTGCGGAGCCGGGGTTATTATTTAACCCTCAGGATTTGTCGGGGATTTTAACTCCTTTCCCTTTCATCCTTTCTCCTGTAATCCCCCTCCACACTTGTTTGGCGCAGGGGAAAATGCCCCTTCGTCCCTTCTTCTCCTTGTCTTACCCTCCATTCTCAGTTGGTGAAAAATCCCTGTTCCATTCCCTATCCTACTGTAATCCCCCTCCATCCCTGTTTTGCGCAGGGGAAAAAATCCCCCATCCATCCCTTCTCCTCTTTTCCTCCCCCTCTATCCCTTCTTCTCTTTTCTTCCCCTCTGTTTGGTGCAGGGGAAAAATAATTTATTACTTTTAGTACTTCCGGAATGAGTAAATTCAATACGTCTCTTTTATACCGGGTGTTCCCAAACTGTCTTACACTCGGTATGCCCCCTTATCCCCTCGTGTAATGGAAGACCCCTGCGCCCTGCTACAATACACTGTAGGTACCTTCGTCAGGCATTTGTTTAGCAGGCCATTCTAAATATTTAGCGTGGTAGCTATAGCGCGTCTGCTTTGTAAGCGCTAGGTCGCGGGTTCGATTCCCGCCCGGAGCGGATTTTATGCTAAACAGATAAGGTTCCTTCTTGGAACAGCTACCTATTTTTTCCTTATTTAATTTCTTTCACGGTTGGTACAGTGGGGGCACGGTTGGTCCAGTGGTAACGCGCTTGCTTGCCATGCAGAAGTTCGAATCCCACCATCGACGAAAATTTGTACTCGTTTTTCGATTGCAAATATTTCAACGGGCTACTTTCTGGTCTTCTTGTGTTGACCCAGCACCTAAATGGGAAGTATTGTGTCTCTTCTCGCCCATCTGATGAGAGGCATACTACGGGATGGGCATGCTACGACACAGGCCACAAGCGTCTAATGTAGCAGTTGTTCCATTGCTACGAAATAAAAACGGCGGTGGAACACTCATCTTAA
>NW_007380453.1:23177-23837 GCF_000475195.1 Diaphorina citri
AATCAAATGGCCAGGGGAAATTCAAACACGAGAAATTCGGAAGGCCGCGGTTACACCGTATCAGACGATGAAGCAACTCGGATCAAATAGAGCGATCGAATCAAAACCAAAACCAATGTAGTCTTCAAGGTACACTTCTTGCGCATCAGAAGGTTAAAATTGACAAGTGGTAGGTCTTCTGCACGTAGATCTTCTGAATGTTCTGATGAGAGCCGAGGCCTACTTTAAAGTTTAAAGTTACAACAAACCCTTCTCTCCTTTTCGGTAATATCTCAGTCGCAGTCGCTCTACTTCAAAGTGCAGCAACGGTTTGTCTATGAGCTCAGAAACAAAGACGTGGTGCCGCCTCCATACAAAAACCTTCTTGTCTTAATAATACTTATCCCATGGAACCGGAGCCTAAGTACGCGAAGCGCAGCAGAATGTCGGAAATTTGGCGCTCCGCCAACACATTTCCAATTTCGTGAAGAAGTTTCCGAGTAATTAGATTATGTTTTTTTTTTTCGAATATCTTGATGATGTCGATTCACCACACTTGGCGAATTTTCCAACCGATTTAATAAGACACTTACAAGGGAATGTTATGTAGGTACGATAGGTGATAGGTAACATACCTATTATTAAAAACAGATAAACAAAATACAGTCGAACCTGGATAAA
>NW_007380454.1:0-23809 GCF_000475195.1 Diaphorina citri
TGAAAGAGCAGGTAGCCAAACCAAACCACTAAAGATTATATTACTTATCAAACAGTTGAATCTAATTTGAAAAACAAAGAGAAAAGAAGAGCAAACTTCGTTCTTTTGGGGGATAAGAAAGAGAAGAGAAGGAAGAGAAGATTCTTGGGAGGAGGAGTAGAAAAGAGGTAATAAGGGTGAAAGAAAAATAGAGAAGGAATAAAAAGAAATACAAGGAGACAAAGGAAAAAGTGTAGGAAGAACAGAGAAATGAGGACAAGGAAAAGAAGAGAAGAAAAGTTTGTTTCATACAAAGTTTGATTTGCACGTGGCATCAAGTTTGAAACATGAGGAAGTTTCCAAAGCAACACAAAGACACAAAATAATAAATAAGTAGGGGAAGGGTGGGCAAAACGGACACCTTAAGGGAAATTGATTTTTGTATTTTTTATAGCATACGTTTTTGAACTGGGCAGAAGCTGATAGCTGATTGATATCCTACTGACAAGAGGGAGAAGTCTGATACGATCAAAGAATCCCCAAATCTTACTAATGACTTCCCACTTTTCAATGGCACTCAGGCTAACGTTCAAGCTCCCGAAAACTTTCGTCCCAGAGTGAGAGGAGGCAAAAACTTCCAAGATTTTGCGTTCGAACTTTGTGGAGGAGATAAATCTTATTTTGAACACTGCACGCTGAAGCCATGATTGATGTTGCCAAAAAGAAAACAGAGAAGAAGCTATGTCGAAAGAATGTCTTAGTTTCTCAAGAAAGTAGAGCGAGATGGCGTGGGGAATGGAGGTGGTGAAATTCCTAAGAATGGAAGAGACGAAAAATTCAAGGATGCGGAGGTGAATCAGAAGATAAGGAGGGAGGAAGAACGAGATGAGAAGGTGGAGGAGGAGGGAACAAGAAGATGTGGAGGAAGATGAGTGGTTGAGAGGAAGAAGAAAGAACTGAGAAATTATTTATAACGAGGAGGAAATGGGGACAAGGTCGTTTGTTTGAAGCATTTCTTTAAAGAGCTTTTAGAATTTTTTTCAACATTTTCCCCGCTTGACGCTTGTGACTTGTAACAAATGAAGGGCATACCTAAGACTTAATTGTGAACTTGGAATGTAAAAGAAAAAACATAGTACAGTAAAAATGAGGATCTTTGCGATGAGGAAGTTAAAGAAGGGAAAGAAGAGAGCGTGCAGAGGAGTTTCAATTTCCACCATCTATTATTTATCGTAGAAATCGGACCTGAACAGCAGCTCATTGATGTCAGAGCATCTAGAAAATAATTGTCACATCGCAAATTTATGTTATCGTAGAAATCAGACCTGAACAGCAGCTCACTGATGTCAGAGCATCTAGAAAATAATTGTCACATCGCAAATTTATGACATAAATACATACCTAAACCTAATCTGCGAGTAGAAAAGTTGTGTTCTGATGTTCTCAACACAAAATTCGAACAAATTCCTTCAATACAACAAATTCACGACAAATATTCCAAAAGTCCTACAAAAAGTAAACCTTAATACGTGCCTACATACCATCTTTACAACACGCTTGGAATAAATGGAATTTCTTCTGTTATACACAGATTTGGAAATCCTCTGATATACCTACACAGAATTTAGGGATCCTCTGATATACACATCAACACAAAGTTCGAACAAATTCCTTCAATACGACAAATTCACGACAAATATTCCAAAAGTCCTACATAAAGTAAACCTAAATACGTACATACCATCTTTACAACACGATTGGAACAAATGGAATTTCTTCTGTTATACATCACAGATTTGGAAATCCTCTGATATACCTACACAGAATTTAGGGATCCTCTGATATACACATCTTCGCAGGAACATAGTCGAAATTTCTCAATCCTTTCCTTGCCTTCCTCATCACCATCGGAAGAAACATCTAGCATGAACAATAGAGGATACCACATTACCACCTATATCTATAATATCTATCTATATTATCTATGATTTACAACACGATTTGAATAAATGGAATTTCTTCTGTTATACACAGATTTGGAAATCCTCTGATATACCTACACAGAATTTAGGGATCCTCTGATATACACATCTTCGCAGGAACATAGTCGAAATTTCTCAATCTTTTCCTTGCCTTCCCCATCACCATCGGAAGAAACATCTAGCATGAACAATAGAGGATACCACCTATATCTATAATATCTATGACAGGTACTGGAACTACTGGAAGGGATGGTTAGGTTCTAGGCATTGTGAGAGATGGAATGGGAGCCTGCATTGTTTTCCGAGTTTCAAAGACGCACCAGGGGAGAATATTTCAGCTCACATTCCTCAACGTACAGGCATTTCTCAATCCTTTCCTTGCCTTCCCCATCACCATCGGAAGAAACATCTAGCATGAACAATAGAGGATACCACATTACCACCTATATCTATAATATCTATCTATATTATCTATGACAGGTACTGGAATTACTGGAAGGGATGGTTAGGTTCTAGCCATTGTGAGAGATGGAATGGGAGCCTGCATTGTTTTCCGAGTTTCAAAGACGCACTAGGGGAGAATATTTCAGCTCACATTCCTCAACGTACAGGAGAGAAAATTAGCAGCACACGTCACCAGGCCTGGATTGAGAAGGTGTGAGAAGGGATGGTTAGGTTCTAGGCATTGTGAGAGATGGAATGGGAGCCTGCATTGTTTTCCAAGTTTCAAAGACGCACTAGGAGAGAATATTTCAGCTCACATTCCTCAACGTACAGGAGAGAAAATTAGCAGCACACGTCACCAGGCCTGGATTGAGAAGGTGTGACTTGTGAGAATTTTGAAAAATACCTCCCCGATTATGGTGAGCTGATGTGGCGATCTGGGTAAATAGAGATTCCACCGGCGCCGGCAATAACTCGATTTTTGGTAGACTTTATATAGACTAAGAGCCGTCGGAACAACTGTCTTGCGACAAAGATGGCAAACCAGTTTACATAAACAAGCAGTCAACAAGCAGAACGAAGTTTTGCTAGTGGATCTAGGAAAATACAAACTAATCAACTTTTTATAGTCATCATCAAGCAAGATAAACAAGTCGTCAAAATCAAGGAACTCGGAATAAATAGTTCGTCCAAATTGAGCAACCCAAAACCTCTATTATACTCGTAAAACGGTCGGTCCTGACTTAGGTATAAACTTATAAGGCGTTAGGTATCATGCCAAGCAAAGGAACAAATTACAAAGGACTCTCTCATCCTCCTTTGTAATTCATAACATTTTGCTATCAATAAATTCCAGATTCCTACACGATGTCGCCATGGGACCAAATCTGTACAGCAAATAATTTTCCCTTCCCTCCACTCTTCCTGTCCTTTCGTGTCTCCTTTATCTTTTCAGTGTTCCCTGCGTCTTTTCCTTTATCTTGTCCTTGTTCCTTTAGATTTTCCTCGTCTTCTACCTTTCCTCTTTCCATCTTATTGCCTTTATCTTCTTGCTTCTTGTTGTTCCCTACCTCTTTATTTTCATCATCTTCTTTTCCTATTCTCTACACCTATGATTTTCTTTTCCTCACTTTCTTTCCATCGTTATTCTTCAATTTATTTGTCGGTGTTTCCTACTTCTTGCTTTTCCTCATCCTCACTACACTTTGCTAATCTCCTCTTCTCCTTCTTATCGTTTTTCAAATATTCTCTCCTAATCTTCCTTCAAGTCTTACCCTGTCTCCTTCGATTTATGTGTGAAGAATACAAGCAAAGTGTATAGTGGGGAGTATAGGGGGAACTGAATTAGTAATGTCTGTATTGATGGGGGGCTTTCCCCGAAATGTAAATACGCTTAATAATGGGCGGATATGTTTCAAAGTGAATATCACCTTGAACAGTGGGCGCACCACAAGTATAGTCGATCGAGGTGGGTTCCAAGTTGACGATTTTTCTTCAGTACGTCCGCGTCCGTCTGTTTGCGTCTAACTCTCCAATGGTTTGTGCGATTTTCATGAAATTTATAAAAATGTGCTATACATTCATTAGGTACATAAATGGAAATTTCCTGGGGAGTTTGGGCTCATTCGGACCTATACTTTGAGGAGTCCTAACTTCTCACACATCCTGTGCCCGGGTTGTCTGCGAGATCAAGAAGCACTCGGGGTAAATTGCAGGTTTTACTTGGAGCTAAGGGAAAGTCAAAGTTATGGGAGTGTGTCACGCAGTTAGTTTCATTGCGTGACAACTCTGTCATGTAATTGGAGGGGCGTTGGTGTGTACTAGGGCGGATCTGAGTCTTTCAATTTGATGGATTGGGGTGGGGGGAGAGATTTTCGGCATGTCTGTGGTTTGAGCGATTCTTATCCCTACATGGACACATACCCTACCAACGCCGGCTGAAATCCAGAAAGAGCTTGTAAAGTGGGGATACTCAGATGACGAAAAAAGTGACCGTGGGGAAATACAAGACGAGGCCCACCTACTCGTATGTAACAACATCAGCACAACCTGCAAAGTGATCTCTATTCGTGCAGCCCCGCAGCCGTAGAAGTTGCAGAATTCTGGAGGTTTACATGCTGAATTCATTTGGACACGGATAAGTAAGTAAGTCCGCCACGTCCGCCTGTCAGAAAGTCGGAACGTGTGTCGAAAAAACTTCAAACCAAAGTCTCTCAGACGCTGAGCGTGCGTGAGTGACTGGCATGAGGCTGTAGGCCTGAGGTATTAAGAGTCTTGTGCTCGCCCCTGAGATACCCCTTCCACCTCCACCTCAACTTTGCCTTGCACCTATTTCTGCCTTGCTGCCTTCTTCTCCTTCCTCTCCTGCTCTTGCTGCTTCTCCTCCTCTTCCTCCCCCTCATTCTCATTTTGCTACACTTTTATCTGTGTAATTTGGTTTCCTCTCCTACTTCGCGAACAGCGAAAGACTTTGTTGGAAGTTTTTCTTCAGAGAAATGTTCCCCGCAGTGCTGACTACTGAAGTCTTTGAATAACTTGCACCACAAGTTAGAAATGACTTGCATCAGGGGATTGATATGGCTTGCACTAAGAGTTCTGAAATAACTTGCATCGAGAGTTTTGTAAAGGCAATTCTACGCGTTGGAAACTTGCACGCTAAAATTATGACTTGACTTGACTTGACCTCGAAGCACCAACCACCAGATCCGAAGTCCAGCGCGACAACCGCTACACCACTACGCTTTATAATTTAGGTCAGTATTTAAGAAAGTTTATAAATTAAGAAGAAGGAGAAGAAAAGGTGGAAAAAAACGGTCAATTTTCTCAGTTTATTGAATTTATACTAAACTAGCTGAATTCCGTCGCTTCGCTCCGGAATCCCGCTAGTTCATCCCGAGGCATGGCCAAACTTGTGGAAAAGGCATGGCCGAACTTGTAGTTATCAAACTAAAAACATAAACGAAACTCAAATATTAGGCGAGCGAGGAAAAGTTTTCTATCCCGCAGTCTCTGCACTCTGTGTATTTCTTATGGAGATTTCAGCGATCAAAAATTGATCATATCTCAGGATCGGTGTAGATTTTCGCAAAATCCTTTCTTATTGCACACCTAGACCATAAAAAGAATATTCCTACCAAATTTCAGCTTTCTAGGTGGTGTGGTTCTCGAGATAGAGCGATCAGTGTGTGAAATGTGAAATGTGAACTGTGAATGAGTGAATGGATCTTGTTCTTATAATATAAGACTAGCTGAATTCCGTCGCTTCGCTCCGGAAGCCCGCTAGTTCATCCCGAGGCATGGCCAAACTTCTGGAAAAGGCATGGCCGAACTTGTATTTATCAAACTAAAAACATAAACGAAACTCAAAAAGTTGGTCGAGAGCGGAACATTTCTCTCCCGCAGTCTCTGCACTCTGTGTATTTCTTATGGAGATTTCAGCGATCAAAAATTGATCATATAACTTGGTTTAAGATACCTCTGGTTAGTATACACTTCTTCATTCTAGTTCTATTTATATCTTAACAGTTTAACGAAGGAAAATATCCCTTCGGGTTGTTAAACACTAATGAAATCCCGCTAAACTACTCTCACCCCCCTCCCTCCTAGAAAAATCCCCGACAGCAAACAACTTTGTTGTTATCTTACAGTAAGAGCCATGTCTAGACATGGAGATCCCACCTGGGAAATTGGGGGAAAAATTACCGACAATAGAAGAACTGCACAATGTGCTAGGGAACATTGGGGGTACGGTTATCCCCGTGGTTTAACGCGCTTGCTTGCCATACAGTCACGGGTTCGATTCCCACCATCGATGAAAAAAATTGCACACTCGTTTCGATTTTAAAAAAAATACACTTGATTTCCATTCCATATTGTATTTCAACGGGCTACTTTCTGGTGCTCTTGTGTTGATCGAGCACCTAAATGGGAAGTAATGTGTCTGTGCTCTCCGATCTGATGAGAGGCATACTACGGGATGGGTATGCTACGACATGAGGAGCTGAATCCCACCGTGGAAAATTCCGAGTGAGGATTGAGAAAGTATAAGAATCACGAAACTCATCCACAGTAGAAATCATTTAGAAGAAGTCCGGAGAAAAGTTTCAATTTGAGAAAGCAGCAGAAAATGAACACATTGAAAATAATGAAAAGAGAAAAGGAGAAGGGGGGAACAGAAGATATGAGAAATGAAGAAGGAGAGAAAAGAGCACTTGAAAGGATTCCTTATCCTTCAATGCAAAAGGTCTATTTAGAGGAGCACATGGAAAACACATCAAACCCGACATCGACACGGGGAAGGGAGAGGTTTCCACGTTCCAAGCTAATCCCTGATTGATGAGTGTTTCAAAGATGCTGCGGTAAAAGTGAAGATGTTGCAAGAGTTGAAATATCGCGAAAAGTGTTTTCGGTGGAATAAACAGTACCTTATTGAAGGTGTGCTCTGTTTCTAGCTAAACATATTATCCTCATTGGAGGTGTTCTCTGTTTTCATGCGTGAGAGAGCAAATACGTATTCCGCAAATGTAATAGAAAGTCGTGTGATGTTCACACCAGATTTTTTTATAGGAGGGAGTGTCTTTATTTTCAATTTGGACAGTTCAAGGTACATATTGGTGCAGTATTTTGCTGTTAATGTCTTGAAACTTTCTGTCTAACTACTAAAATCCTCACATCTGACTAGTAATACCCCGCGCCGAGTGTGTTAAGTGTTTAGACGTGTAATCGCCTGAGACATGACGTACTGCTGGCTACTTTAGCATGCACTCAGCCTCCTGGGCAGAAGCTGATGGCTGATTGATATCCTACTGACAAGAGGGAGAAGTCTGATACGATCAAAGAATCCCCAAATCTTACTAATGACTTCCCACTTTTCAATGGAAGAAGTGAAATGATGCCGTATTTTTTTATAGGAGGGAGTGTCTTTATTTTCAATTTGGACAGTTCAAGGTACATATTGGTGCAGTATTTTGCTGTTAATGTCTTGGAACTTTCTGTCTAACTACTAAAATCCTCACATCTGACTAGTAATACCCCGGGCCGAGTGTGTTAAGTGTTTAGACGTGTAATCGTCTGAGACATGACGTACTGCTGGCTACTTTAGCATGCACTCAGCCTCCTGGGCAGAAGCTGATAGCTGATTGATATCCTACTGACAAGAGGGAGAAGTCTGATACGATCAAAGAATCCCCAAATCTTACTAATGACTTCCCACTTTTCAATGAATGTAGAGGGACTGAGTGAGAGAAGGACACAAGTTTCAGAGTACCTAATAGAAATGGCGACAAGAAAAGAAAGAGAGAGGCAGAAAGAGAGAGAGAGAGAGAGAGAAGTAAAGAGATAAATAGAGCAGGAAAGAAGACAGAAAAATAGCAAATGAAATAAAGAGCAAGAGAGAGGGAGAGACGTTCAAGCTCCCGAAAACTTTCGTCCCAGAGTGAGAGGAGGCAAAAACTTCCAAGATTTTGCGTTCGAACTTTGTGGAGGAGATAAATCTTATTTTGAACACTGCACGCTGAAGCCATGATTGATGTTGCCAAAAAGAAAACAGAGAAGAAGCTATGTCGAAAGAATGTCTTAGTTTCTCAAGAAAGTAGAGCGAGATGGCGTGGAGAATGGAGGTGGTGAAATTCCTAAGAATGGAAGAGACGAAAAATTCAAGGATGCGGAGGTGAAGCAGAAGATGAGGAGGGAGGAAGAACGAGATGAGAAGGTGGAGGAGGAGGAGGAGGAGGAGGAGGAGGGAACAAGAAGATGTGGAGGAGGATGAGGAAGAAGGAAGAACTAAGAAATTATTTATAACGAGGAGGAAATGGGGACAAGGTCGTTTGTTTGAAGCATTCCTTTAAAGAGCTTTTAGAATTTTTTTTCAACATTTTCCCCCGCTTGACGCTTGTGACTTGTAACAAATGAAGGGCATACCTAAGACTTAATTGTGAACTTGGAATGTAAAAGAAAAAACATAGTAGTGAGAGGAGGCAAAAACTTCCAAGATTTTGCGTTCGAACTTTGTGGAGGAGATAAATCTTATTTTGAACACTGCACGCTGAAGCCATGATTGATGTTGCCAAAAAGAAAACAGAGAAGAAGCTATGTCGAAAGAATGTCTTAGTTTCTCAAGAAAATAGAGCGAGCTCCGACTTTTTTTTCTTCGCTGATTTCCAGGTCTAATGTAAGTCAACACATGAGTTGCATCAGCATATTATGTATACACATATCTCTACTTCTTTACATATGATGAGGATGATGCTATTGCAGCAGCAGCAGCAGCAGGCTGTCAGAGATATGCAGCTAATGTAGGTCTAATGTACAATAAAATTGTACATAAGTCAGCACCGAATCATTGAGTCAAGCTCATGGGATAGAAACATCAGATATTAAAGATAGAAACTATCCTATTGAAGAAGAACAATCAGCACATCAGCTTTGCAACTTTACATGCCACACGCAGTAAAAATTGACGCAGCATGAGTTGCTAGAACTTGGCAAAAGTTTGCAAGATGAATGATGATGAAACGTAAAGGAAAATATTCAACGGTGTTGTAGGAACGAGAAAAAGGATAATAATTATGTTTCCCTCGGAAAGAACTAGGAATAGAATAGAATAGATTCAGAAATCAGAATAGAATAGAGAATGAAAATATGGAATAGAAAAAATCCTTTTTTTTCATATTTGATTTCATTTCACATTTTTTGATTTTCTCTCTTCAACATCAACAGTTCACATCAAATTTCTCTGTCAGGCTTCATCCCCCCTTTCCATTCTTTCTTTACTCTTTTTCTTTCTCTCCCCTCCCATATTTCCTCCCCGTTCTACCTTCTCCCCTTTTCCGCCCTCCATCTTCTTCCACAACTCATCTTTTTCATTTCTGAACAAGGAAATGTCGAAATGTGTTGTTATACCCCAGCCAGTGTTCTGATTTGTGTCTGTGTCTGTCATAGATAAGAGAATTCCCTCCCATATTTCCTCCCCGTTTTTCGTTCTCCCCTCTTTCCGCCCTCCATCTTCTTCCACAACTCATCTTTTCCATTTCTGAACAAGAAAATGTCGAAATGTGTTGTTACACCTCAGCCAGTGTTCTGATTTGTGTCTGTGTCTGTCATAGATAAGAGAATATCCACCAGGGAGACAGAATGGTGAAGAAATAGAAAAGAAATGATAAGGAGGATATGGAGGAGGAGGAGAAGGAAGAGAAATAGTGAGAGAGAGAAAGAGAGAGATAATGAGAGGAGGAGGAAGAAAGGAAGAAAGAGAGAGAGAGAGAGCGGGATGAAGAAAGAAAATAGAAGAGATAAAACGAGGATTTTCTTAGAAGAGGGGGGGGGGGGGAGAGAGAGAGAGAGAGAGGGAATGAAAGTTGACGAAAGAGAAAGGGAGAGAAAGCTGGAAGAAAGAAAAAAGGGAGAGAAATGATGAACCTCCATCCCAAATTCTCTTCTCTGAGGAGAAAAGAAACAAAAGGGAGGGAGAAATAAGATGGATAGCGAGAGATAGGGAGATAGAGAAAGACAATATTTAGGGAGAGAAAAGATTAAGGGAGGGAGTGAGAGAGACAGAGAGAGAGAGAGAGAGAGAGAGAGAGAGAGAGAGAGAGAGAGAGAGGGAGAGAGGTCTCAAGAAAATAGAGCGAGATGGCGTGGAGAATGGAGGTGGTGAAATTCCTAAGAATGGAAGAGACGAAAAATTCAAGGATGCGGATGAGGAGGTGAAGCAGAAGATAAGGAGGAGGAGGATGAGTGGATGAGAGGAAGAACTAAGAAATTATTTATAACGAGGAGGAAATGGGGACAAGGTCGTTTGTTTGAAGCATTCCTATAAAGAGCTTTTAGAATTTTTTTCGACATTTTCCCCGCTTGACGCTTGTGACTTGTAACAAATGAAGGGCATACCTAAGACTTAATTGTGAACTTGGAATGTAAAAGAAAAAAGATGGAGAAAGAGGACGAGGAAGGAAGAGAAATAGAGAGAGAGAGAGAGAGAGAGAGAGAGAGAGAGAGCGAGATGGAGAAAGAAAATAGAAGAGAGGGAGAGAAAGAAAGAAAGTTGACGAAAGAGAAAGGGAGAGAAGAAAGAAAAAAGAGGGGAAAATGGTGAACCTCCATCCAAAATTCTCTTCTCTTGATGTGAAAAGAAACAAAGGGGAGGGAGAAATAAGATGGATAGCGAGAGATAGGGAGATAGAGAGAGACAATATTTAGGGAGAGAAATGATTAGGGAAGGGAGTGAGAGAGAGAGAGGCGGATTGTTCAAATCAATTTCTCCTGTCTTCTACGTTTTTTCTGAAAAAAAAAAGAAAAAAAAAATACCTGGTGCTAAACGACAGCTAGAGAGAGAGAGAACGAGGAAGAGGAAGGAGGGATGAGAAGAAACAGAGAAATGGGGAGGCGTGAGAAGGAAAGAGAAGATTGTCTTTTATTTTTCTTTCACTTATCACAATTTTATATATTTTTCATTTTTCATACATTTTCCCCTCTTCTTCTTCTCTTTCTTCTTCTTCTTCCTCCCCCTCTCTTACATTATCATCATTTTCTTCTTTACGTGACAAAAACAGTTTACATAAAATCCCTTCCAAAAATTTCACAATAATGGATTTCTCTTCTCTCCCTCCCTCCTTGTTTCTCTCCCTCCTTCCCTCCCCTCTCTCAACCTCCCTCCTTCCCTCCCTTCATTCTTTGTCTCTTTCACAACCTTTCATCCTTCTCTTTCTCTTTTTTCTTCATCTTTTGGTTGTTTTATTTATTTTCCTAAAACGTTGCTTAGGGAACAACAACGCTTAATGGCCATTTTCAGTGTATTTCTACCCGATTTTTTTTTTTTTTTTTTTCATACGCCCTCCCCTCATTCTTTGTCTCTTTCACAACCTTTCATCCTTTCCTTTCTCTTTTTTCTTCATATTTTGTTTTTTTTTTATTTATTTTCCTATATCGTTGGTTAAGAAACAACAACGCTTCATGGCCATTTTCAGTGTATTTCGACCCGATTTTTTTCATACGTACATTGGCATCAGCTTGGGCAAAAGAGTTTGAAAAAGGTCTACAGTTCACAGAACTACTAATGGTACAGAAAAAATTAAAATTGCAGCGCTATTTTCAGGAATATTGTCCAAGGTTTTCATGAAACTGTAGATACTCTATTCGAGACGAGTTTATTTTTGAGAAAGAGCTAGCTGGATAAGCTCTTTTGTTTGTTAAACGCCGATAGTCTGTTTTCGCGTCCTCTGATGGAATTTGGATTTTCGTGTTTTCACTCATTGAAATTTTTCTTTCTTTCCCTTGTATGAAATATTTGTCTCTTCCTTCTCTCCCTTTCTTTTATCACGTGTTTCTTGTTCGTCATTTTCGTGTTCCGTGTTACTGTTTTGATCGGATTTTCGTGTTTTCACTCATTTAAAATTTTCTTTTTTTCCCTTTTATGAAATATTTGTCTCTTCCTTCTCTCCCTTTCTTTTATCACGTGTTTCTTGTTCGTCATTTTCGTGTTCCGTGTTACTGCTTTGATTTTTTTTTCATCAGTACATCACTTCCTATGTTGCTAACATGTTTTATTTCAATTTCTATTATTGTATATTTGTTATAACGTGAAAAAAAGGGGGTACAAAACTGGAACGCCATCGAAGCAGAAATAAAATTGCAGAAAAAAAAGTCATATCAAACAGCCATAAGAACATACTATACTAACATTTGTATGTTATTGTGTCAGAAAAAAATATACAAGACCTTCCTGCTAGAAGGCTAGTAACTCTGGTAAGGGGAGTTTTTAGTCCAACTGAAAAGGGAGAAAATTCGTATCCCCGATCAGGGTCTACTTTTCCCCCTGCAACTCTTCCTGAGACGTTCCTAAAAATATCCTTCCCCACTTTCCAATCCGCCCCTGGTTTTCGCTTTAATGGAATTCTCGCATTGTTAATTTTAATTATTAATTTCCACGCTTTGCAAATGCGAGATCCGTGTTGTGCGCTGTTTATGTGAAATCAACCAGTGCTGTGGTGAAGGTGGTGTGTTTATATCTTCTCGAACTCGTAATAGAGGGAAAATAAACAAATTACCTAGCTACCCGTTGGTGTTTCCATCACGATACCAAAAGTCCGTTTTTAAAATTTCGAGGTTTGATGTATTTTGTTGTTAAAATCCAATTTTCAAAAAGAAACCGATTACCAATTTTAGATCTTTGAGATACGATTTCACCCAAACACAAATTCGGATTTAAATAGGGCAAAGACTTCAATCAAGATGGATAAACAGGGTACGAAAAGAAGAAAAAAAAACGTTCCAAATTATTGCTGTACCTAATTGTCACGAAAAAAGTCTTTAGTCTATTGAAATTATTGTCTTTAGTCAATTTCATGACTTGACAGAGATTCGAACCAACATAAGTACTTATTAGATGGCCCACATAATCATCATTGGGTTGTGTTAGCTTCGTCACTAGTTTAATACACCAAGGTTTTCATTAAATATGTATTACTAGTCCGGGAGGTGTGCGTCTGTGTTTTCATTCAAAATACGCCTACCGACCATACCTGTGTGCTCTATGTCTCTTCTTCTCATGAATACAGGAGTAGCAAATAATGGAAATACGAAGAATTAATTGAAAACAGGGGAAAGGAGGGAAAAAATGGGAATGTCAAGCAAGGAGTAGCGGACTAAAAGTTGATGTTGAGGCTAAAATCTGTAGTCCCAAAATGTGATTTTGATAATTTTACTATTGAAAACTTTTGAAAATTCTTCATTTTATTGATATCCATCAGTGCCCGGCAAAAAAGTGTCAGTTTGCCGTGGTTTTAAGATGCCATATTTTGGCATAATAAGTGCCATATTCTGCCGGTCTCTATTGACATCTAATGTCAGCTCCCATGGCGTGGTGGTCACTGCGCTCGCCTTGCACGCGGGAGACCCGGGTTCGATTCCCGGCGGGGTCAAGAAATTTGTAATTTATTTTCCTATATCGTTGGTTAAGAAACAACAACGCTTCATGGCCATTTTCAGTGTATTTCGACCCGATTTTTTTCATACGTACATTGGCATCAGCTTGGGCAAAAGAGTTTGAAAAAGGTCTACAGTTCACAGAAATACTAATGGTACAGAAAAAATGAAAATTGCAGCGCTATTTTCAGGAATATTGTCCAAGGTTTTCATGAAACTGTAGATACTATTTAAGAAGAGTTTATTTTTGAGAAAGAGCTAGCTGGATAAGCTCTTTTGTTTGTTAAACGCCGATAGTCTGTTTTCGCGTCCTCTGATGGAATTTGTAGAGAAAGAGAGAGAGGGAGAAGGAGAGAGAGAGAGAGAAGGTGGAAAATGGAGACAAAATCTTTCGCCTCCTCTCTCTCTCTCGCCCTATTTTCCTTCTTTGTCATGCATATAAGTTGATAATTTTAAGCTCTTTGGACTTTGCAACTTTGATGGTAAAATCAAGAGAGAGAGAGAAAGAAGAGAGAGAGAGAGAGAGAGAGCTCATAGGGTAATCCCATTACCTTGTGTGTTGGAAAATGGTCAAATCCGGCGGGTAAAATGGTAAAACTCAAGTTATGGTAATGGTGAATTCCCATTGTATGGGGTTGCATAAATATTTAAAAATGGTCAACGGTGAAAATTTACCTACTTACCATCTTTGAGGGCGAAATGTAGAGTGGCCTAGAGTGAGCAGCATTTTGACCTTACCTAGAACAAATAAGATAAGAAAACATTAGTTACATCAATTACATCGATCATTACATCAGTAGGTACACTTGTCCTTTCTGTGGCCAAGTGGTAAAGAGCAAGTCAACCTGAAGGTGCTGGGTTTGAATTCCGGCTAGGGTGGAAATGTTCTGACCAGACCTATCCTTTACGTACAAGTGGTCAGAATTCTTCTGATCGTTGTAGTTCTGCGTTCTTTTTTCCTACGAGTTAAACTCTTGAGTGGAAGGCAACCACTAGGCGAGGTTAACGCCTTAGGCGTTCTCTACCACCTAACCCTTAGAGCTCCATTATTACGTGGTCAAATTCTCAAATAATTGAGGATAAAATTCCATACCTCGGCTGGGATCGAACCCACGCCCTCCTGTTTACCAGGCGAGCGTCTTGACCACTACACCACCGAGGCATGTAAAGGCTTAAAGGGCCTTTTTAATCAGGCTGTGGATGTATCGTAACAACTTTTCAAACAGGCTGTAGATAAATAACAACACAGAAGGATATCTTATGAAACCTGTCCGAAACTTGAACCCCAGGAACACGAGGAGGGGAAGGGGAGGAGGGGAGGGAGAGGGGAAGGGAAAGAAAAACCTCACGCCTGTCACTCACAGCACTTGTTAAGAAGAAAGAGGAGGAGGAGGAAGAGAAAAAGTGAGTGGGGGAGGACAAAGAGAGGGGAATGAGGAAAGAAGGGAAGGAGAGGGGGAAGGAGTAGGCTGGAGAAAAAGGAGGGGAACGAGTAGGAAGGAAGGGGAAGACGTAGAAGGAGGAAAAAGAGAATTAGAAAGGCAGGGGAGGAAGTAGATGAAGGAGGAGTAGGAGAATTAGAAGAAAGGGGAGGGAGAGTAGAAGGAGGAAGAGCAAAAAGAAGGAGTAGAAAAAAGGAAGGGTAAGAAAAAAGGGAGAAGAGAGGGAGGAGGAAAAAGGAGGGGAAGAGAAGTATTAGGAGTAGAAAAGGGAAAGAGAGGGGGTGGAGGGAAGTAATTTTCTTGACAGGTCAGTTAGTAGTACAATGTTTTCCTCTTCATTTAACACTCGAGTTTCCAACAGGCAGAACAAAGACAACAACAATCAGTGGTGTAGTGATGGTTAGTACGGTGGGCTTTATGGATTTGGAAGTTGATGGTTCGCGTCCGCGTCCGTCCCAGTCAATTCACAAAATTAGAATCGTGTATCAAGCGGGGACCGACATTATGATTAACCCAATTCAAATCCCTATTAGCTTTGGCATTTCTGTGGCAAGGCTCAAGTAATAAGCAGCACGCGATTGCCGAGATAGTGAGTGACCCATTTGAAAAATAACCAAGCGGGCACAATAACTATAGGGTGGTGTAGTGGTTAGAATGGATGACTCTGGATCTGGAGGTTGGTGGTTCGAGTCCAAGTCAAATCATGAAATTTAGCCTAGTGTACTAAGCCGGAAACGACATTTGTGACAAGCATTTATGCTTAACCCAATTCAAATCCCTATTAGCTTTGGCATTGAAAAAACTTCATAATTAAAGACCTGCGGGAAAAGAACCTAACGGGGGATGAAGTGCACAACAGGGCTGACTGGAAGAGGCCGGCAAAAAACACTGACCCCACTTGAGAGGGGGTGCTCATGATACAGGTACCTATCATGCCAACAGGGATAGTAACAGCCTACTGCTGAAGTAATAGGGACTCTTTAGTCCTATTCGAGCAGTATAAGGTATAAGCACTACATATTTTTGATTCCTTGATGACGTCATAATAATTTATACATATATAGCACCGAATTGAACCCTGACATTTCCATGTTTACACGTGATGTAAATATTGGTCCACTGCAGTTGCTTATTATAAATGCATTAAAGTTGCATTATAGTGAAAACTGGGGGAGTTAGGAAACAAAACAATAGGCGGCTTAAGAACTCAAGAATAACACTTTAGCAAAAAGGTAAAAATACATAACACCCAAAAGGACTAAGACTTTTCGGCCCTTTAAACATAATGAATATACTTTTTCTTTTGACTTTAAATTTGGATTTCCCGGAACATTTTACATGGGATTCGACCTTCTATTAAAAAAAAACCCAAATGATGACCAGCGAGTCCTCTGTCAGTTTGACTATTTTACGTTGTACGATATTTCGTAAAAGCCGCCAAAGATCGACAACAAGAGAACAAGGAGGGAGAGAGAGAGAGGAGAGAGAGAGGGAGAGAGAGAGAGAGAGAGGAGAGAGAGAGAATATAAAGGGAAATCTTCCCAGCTCTATTTTAATCATAATAGAAAATAGATAGAGCTAACCCTATTTTCTTTTCTCTCTATGTAGATTTTTCACCCTTGTTGTCCATTTTCTTTATATGTATTTTCAGTTCTCTTGTTTTCTCTTCGCCTCTTCACACAGATAGGTATATACTGTTTTTACAATTTATGTACAGGGTGTTTCAAAAACAGTCTTTTAAGTCACATATCTCTACGTATGTGACGTTGTGATACACAACAATATAGTCTTTTATAGGGATAACTACACTAGTAGATAAACTCTTTAAAAGTTTATACATTTCCAGACCCACTCAGTCTAGGAGAGGTTAACAGGTTAATGTTGGGAACCCGATAGCTTGTCGTCAAATGGAGACTTACACTCGTATTTATGAACAAGATTGATCGTTCTTAGATCAGTCTCAAGTCAAAATTGACCAATCAAATGCCTTGAGACTATGCTTAGCACGAACTTAAGAGCCAGCATTTTGTTCATAAATATGGGTGTTAAACGACGTACCGTCACAAAAAAACCTTAGCAGATAGGTAGACGAGGGATGTTCAACTCCATAAAATATTGTACATAACACAATATACACACATTATAATAACATTCACACACAGTTTACATGACAGTCTATCACATACAGAACACATAGATACAAGGTAGAATACCTATAATGATAATGGAACAGGTAACATACAAGATGGAATAGGTAACATACATCAAGATCGAATAAGCATAGGTAGGTAAATAGAATAGAATAGAATAGAATAGAATAGAATACATAACAGACGTGTATGTAGAATATGTAGATGTACACCTATTCTATCTGTACACAAATTAGCATTTTGACACACACAGATACACATGACAGCTACGCTACTATAAGCTATGTCTTTGTCTGTATTTGTGTTTGCCATCAGTTGACAAACAAGTGGAGTGAGAGAAGAAGGAGAAGAAGAAGGAGGAGGAGGAAGAGGAGGAGAACTAGGAGTAGAAGGAAGACTAAAAAGAGAAGGAAGAGGAGGAGGAAGAATAAGAAGAAGAAGAAGAAGAAGAAGAAGAAAAGGAAAAGTTGGAGGGGGTAGTAGTACTGGAGTGGAAAGATGACTATGGAATTCTATAAACTGTAGTTTTTACAGGAACACTTTAGGTGCATCCTCTGCAAGGTTGAGAGCTAAGGCCTAAGGTCAGTACAAATACAAACAGTCCAACAGACAAGATAAGCCATGCCTTATAATATTTTTCTCTCTTTCGGGGAAGCCATTTTACGGCGGAAAACTTTTCTGATTTAAAAGGGGAGAGATATTTTCTTCTTCCCTTTTTAAAAATCATAGGACATAAAAAAAGCTTGTAGTTATAAACATGAAATACCTTAGGAACGTTCTTACATTAGTTTTTCATGAGAGTGTTTTCCTTGCGTCATCATCAGCGTTATCTTGTTTCTTTTTATCCCTCTTTCTGATTGCTATTTCTTCTTTTACTTTCATTTCACCCATATTCCTTACTACTTTATTTACCTTTCTTCATATATCCTTCTTTCTGTTCTATTATTTCTGATTCTTCTTTTCATACTTCTTCTAGTCTCTTTCCTTTGGTTATTTGTTCTTATACATCTCTTTCCCTTTTCTAACTTTCTTCATGTAGTTTTAGTTCCCTTTAATCCCGTTTTTTCTTGCTGATTCTTCTTTTTTTTAAATTTTCCTTCTATCCTCTTTCTCTTCCTCCGTTTTCTGATTCTTCTTCTTCTTCTTTTTCTGTTCTCTTTTTGGTATTTTTTCTTCTCCTTCAAATATGGGTGCTTGTTAGTATCTTCCTCCTTCCTCTCTCCTTCTTTTTCAAATTTGTTCTTACTTTATCTCCATCCTTTTTTCGCTTCCTCCTCTCACTAGTTTTCTCTTCTCTCCTATTCTACATCTGCTTCTCTCTTTCCTTCTCCTCCTACCTTTTTCATATACCGTTTCTTTTTTCTTCCACATTTTCATCCGTCCCCTCTCCTCTTCATTCTTCTTTTCCTTCAAAATTTCTCTTCTTCCTTTTCCATTATACATCTGCTTCTCTTCACTCTCTTCCTCTTCTACGTTCACCTCCCATCACTACATCTTTGGCATATCACATTTCAAGCATCTTCCTCCCCCCTTCTCCCTCCCCCTCTAGGGTGGGGTGCACCCTATATCTTTTTCCTTCTGGAGTTAATTTTCCACTTCACCTGCGAGGTACGTTGCCGCGGGGTGCACTTTGTAAGACGTATATATCATCAAGACTTTATAAGAGCTAAATATTAAACTCAAGTAGAAAATACAACCTCTTTCCTTCCCATATAAGTACATATCTACCCTCCTTCCTTCCCATATAAGTACATATCTACCCCCCTTCCTTCCCATATGAATTTCTGTACCCTCCTCCCTTCCCGTATGGGTAGGTATCTACCACCCTTGCTTCCCAGGTTAGTAGGTAGATAACCCTCCCTGCTCTCCCATATGTAGGTATAGGTATCAACCCCTACCCCCTGCTCTCCCATATGGGTGATGGGTAGGAAGGTAGTGGGTACCTTCATCCAATGAAGATGGGTGTATGATACTCTTGTACATTAATATACATCGGATAACCTACAGGGTAGTCCGAAAGTTGGGGTACCAAAAAAGGGTGATGGGGTGGTTCATTGGATTGAATAAGGGGGTTTTATTTGTGAATAGGGCAATAGAGGTTCTTTAATGATTTCGGTTTGAGTGACAGGGGTTGTCAGTTACATCTGAAAAATAAAATTATTGACGCTATTTTGTGGACCCCTGCCACAGAGGAAAAGTCTTATAATCTCATTATTTCATAGCAAATGAATCACTTCTATCTTGGTATGTAAGTAAATTTTTTGATACCCTTAATAACAAACTCCGGAACATCCCTGTACATCAGATACCTTCCCTAACTCCGGAACATCCCTGTATATCAGATACCTTCCCTAACTCCGGAACATCCCTGTATATCAGATACCTTCCCTAACTCCGGAACATCCCTGTACATCAGATACCTTCCCTAACTCCGGGACGTAACTTTTCTTTAAAGAGATAAATTGGATTGCATTTCCAACGTGCACCTAAAATATAAGGAGCACACATTTTGCATATGTTTACCTTATTATGCATGAAACTTTCATACATCACGAGCAGGCAAAATATGGCGTTCAGGGTGACTTGGAAAAACGATAGCGAGGCTCGGCGTTGCTTAACTCAAGTGTCTCGAGCGATCCAGAATGAACTTTTATGCATGAAACTTTCATACATCACGAGCAGGCAAGATATGGCGTTCAGGGTGACTTGGAAAAACGATAGCGAGGCTCGGCGTTGCTTAACTCAAGTGTCTCGAGCGATCCAGAATGAACTTTTTGATTAAAGCGATAAATTGGAATAACCATGGCGAATTGAGAAGAGCACTGACTCCCATCCCATCCCGACTCGGGCGGAAATTACTGACCAAATTTTTCCGACACAAAATAGGTAGGCTCTGGGAGTGTTCCTAGATTCGTAAAAGCTTAACCCAAACTTTAGGTCTGTTTGTCCCTACACCTAAGTTTCAGAGTCGAATCATCTTGTATTTTTTTTATTTTTTTCATGAGACGTATTATCTGTGTCTTTCCATCCATGTCTCCTCCCTCCTCCTCTTCTTTCCTTCATCAACCCTCTTTATATCTATCGCCTATTTCTTGCTCCTTGCTGCTCTTTTCTCCCCTCCTTCTTTTTTTTCATGATCTCTATCTTTCCCTCCCTCCCTCTCTTTCTCTTTTCTATTCTTTCACTTCTCTTTTTTTTTCTCTCCCTCCTTGTCTCGTGTTCTCTCTCTCTCTCTCTTGCTTTTCTCCGTCCCTTCCTCTCTGCATATCCCCCTTCTTTATCTCGCTGTTATTCTCTTTCCAACTGACTTGCTACATCAAGATCTCATAATCTTTTATTTATTTTCTCTCTCTCTCCAGTTCTCTCTTAATTCCCTTATCACTTTTCTCTGCCTTATCTTTCTTCCTCTCCCTCTATCATTTCTTTTTCTATTTCTTTTTTACTTTCTAATGCCCCTAGGGGTAAAAGAGTATTGTTTTCACTTCATTTCGCTTGGAAATGGGGGCTTTACATGCGAGAGTAAATCCGTCGTCTGGGGACCTCTAGAATGTAAGAGACTTTTGAAACGCAAGCGAATTTTGATTGTTTTTCTATGATTTTCTATTATGAAACTTGAAAAACTCGAGGAAAATTCGCGTTAAGAATTTGTTGTTTCTTTTTCTGAAGAGGTTAGATATTAACTATGGGAAGGGAGGTCTTGTCGTCCCGAAAACGAAGACAGAAGGAGGATAGGATATTAGAAAACCAACCGTTCCGAGAACGAACCTTAACTGTTTAGGACAAAGTTCGTACTATTAGGAGAGAATCAAACCCACACAACCAGACGCTTACAAGGCAGGCTATCTTCTTTCTAGAGAACTTAAATGCTGTGAAGACAACAGAAAGTAGTGTGCTGATCACAATTTCTTTTCTGTCTATATCCGAGCAATATTTTATTTTTATCGCAATTATTTTCCTTCATCAGATATCTTCTGTTTTATATCTTAATCCTTATTATTTTATCTTTATTATCAGACATCTACTAATGATCTGTCCATTTCGATCCTATATCTGTTGTTGTTGTTGTTGTTGTTGCTCGTGTTATTGTTGTTTTCGTCGTCATTGTTGTTGGTGTCTTTGTTGTTGTTGTTGCTCGTGTTATTGTTGTTTTCGTCGTCATTGTTGTTGGTGTCTTTGTTGTTTATTTGGTTGATGTTGTTGTGGTTGCTGCTTTAGTACTAGGAAGGGAGCTCCCTGGGAAGATAAAGAATATCAAGGTACGTCGACTGGACGGCTGGAAATAGAAATCCAATAAACTTGTGAGTAATTGTAGGTAGGAGGTCCCATCAAAGGATTTTGGTCGAGTGGAAAAGTTTGGTGGAGATGACAGAAGTTATAGTGTGAACTTTTATTGTGGATTTTCTCGAAATGTTGAAAATGTCACTTGGGGCGTTTTTGAATTCAACCCCCCATATATAGCACCGAATTGAACCCTGACATTTCCATGTTTACACGTGATGTAAATATTGGTCCACTGCAGTTGCTTATTATAAATGCAGATCATTTCAGACGTTCTTACATTAGTTTTTCATGAGAGTGTTTTCCTTGCGTCATCATCAACGTTATCTTGTTTCTTTTTATCCCTCTTTCTGATTGCTATTTCTTCTTTTACTTTCATTTCACCCATATTCCTTACTATTTTATTTACCTTTCTTCATATATCCTTCTTTCTGATTCTTCTTTTCATACTTCTTCTAGTCTCTTTCCTTTGGTTATTTGTTCTTATACATCTTTCCCTTTTCTAACTTTCTTCATGTAGTTTTAGTTCCCTTTAATCCCGTTTTTTCTTGCTGATTCTTCTTTTTTTTAAAATTTTCCTTCTATCCTCTTTCTTTTCCTCCGTTTTCTGATTCTTCTTCTTTTTCTGTTCTCTTTTTGGTATTTTTTCTTCTCCTTCAAATATGGGTGCTTGTTAGTCTCTTCCTCCTTCCTCTCTCCTTCTTTTTCAAATTTGTTCTTACTTTATCTCCATCCTTTTTTCGCTTCCTCCTCTTACTAGTTTTCTCTTCTCTCCCATTCTACATCTGCTTCTCTCTTTCCTTCTCCTCCTACCCTTTTCATATACCGTTTCTTTTTTCTTCTACATTTTCATCCGTCCCCTCTCCTCTTCATTCTTCTTTTCCTTCAAAATTTCTCTTCTTCCTTTTCACCCTACATCTGCTTCTCCCCCTCCTCTCCTACTTCGTTTCACTCTCTTCCTCTTCTACTTTCACCTCCCAGCACTATATCTTTGGCATATCACATTTCAAGCATCTTCCTCCTCCTTCTCCTCCCCCCCCCTCCCCCTCTAGGACGGAGTGCACCCTATATCTTTTTCCTCCCGGAGTTAATTTTCCACTTCACCTGCGAGGTACGTTGCCGGGGTGCACTTTGTAAGACGTATACATATATCATCTAGACTTCATAAGAGCTAAATATTAAACTTAAGTAGCAAATACAACCTCCTCCTTTCTTATATGAATATCTACCTCCTGCTCTCCTATATGGGAAGGTATCTACCCCCCCCCCCGTATTCTCCCTATATGGGTCGGTTTCAGTGAACGATTGGGAACTGGTGCATTCGAAGTGCTATCACGGGTAGCTCATGATACACGTACCTATCATGCCAACAGGGATAGTAACAGCCTACTGTTGAAGAATAGGGACTCTTTAGTCCTATTCGAGCAGTATAAGGTATAAGCACTATATATTTTTGATTCCTTGATGACGTCATAATAATTTATACATACATATGGGGGGTTGAATTCAAAAACGCCCTAAGTGACATTTTTTGTGAAATGGAGTTATTGATACCCCCAGGTTAAGAATTTCATTACGCATTCACCAATTTCTTTCATTTTTTCATCACTTGCATTCAATGATCTAAATAACATATTGGCATGTATGGATAGTTCCTGATCTAACATTTCATCAAATTCTGTACATTTTTCAGGTAAGGCAGCTCTGGATAGGGTATCTGAAATATACATTTCCTTTCCAGATTTATAAACAACATTTAAATTATATTTTTGCAATTTTAACATTATACGTTGCAATCTGTTTGGAATATTAGCTAATTGTTTCTTAAAAATTGTAACTAGGGGTTTGTGATCAGTTTCTACTGTCACTTCTTGACCATAGACAAATTGATTAAATCTAAAAGTCCCAAACCAGACAGCAAAAGTTTCCTTTTCAATGACCGCCCATAGTTTTTGACTCTCCGTTAAGGATTTGGAAGCGTATGCTATCGGTTTTCCATCTTGTAAAATACAAGCCCCTACAGCATCTTTGCTAGAATCTACCGTTAGCACCACCGGTTTGTTCACATCATAATGAGCTAATATTGGTGCATTACTAATTAAATCTTTTAAATCATTAAATTCTTTGGTATGAATAGCTTCCCATGACCAAAGATTACTTTTCTTGAGCAATTTTCTCAAATTACTACACCTATCTGACATATTTGGAATAAAACTAGATAAATAATTGACCATTCCCAAGAATCTTTGCAGATCTTTTACACAGGTAGGTTGTGGCATATTTTGAATAGCATGAACTTTAGAAAGATCTGTTGACATACCTGATGCTTCAAACACTTGCCCGAGAAATTTGATTTTTTGAACTCCAATTTCACATTTCTTTATGTTGAGTTTCAAATTGATTTCTCTTATTCTATGTAGCAATTTCTGCAATCTCTGATCATGCTCAGCTTTATCCTTACCAAAACACAGCAAGTCATCTACATATATTAGAATGCCTTCCAGTCCAGTCAGTAGTTCCACTAGCTTTTGCTGAAACTTCTCCGAAGCACAGGAAATTCCGTAAGGCAATCTTAGAAATTTGTACCTGCCAAATGGAGTTGAAAAAGTACATA
>NW_007380455.1:0-423 GCF_000475195.1 Diaphorina citri
GGGCGGGAATCGAACCCGCGGCCTAGCGCTTACAAGGCAGACGCACTACCAACTAAGCTAACTAGGCTGGCATGGTGCCTAAATTTGATCCTGGCACAAACTAAACACGTTTTTGGAGGTGACGAATTCACTCTAGTTGACCCTCTTCTACCTCGGTGTCCATTGGAATTTTTGGATGTACCTATATTTATAGACAAAAATGACACAAATCAAAACGGTCTTCAACTCCATTCGAGAAGAGCGAGTCAAAACAGTTTCCCCCGAGATCCGAAAAGGGTCCCGCGTAATCTCGGGGATATGCTTTTTGCTTTTTTGACAGCCCCCCCCCCACTCACCCTCCCCTCTCCCCCTTAGATGAGAGGAGGAGGGGGGGGGGGGTTCCACGAATAATTCGACATGACTGCCATGAAAATATATTTCAAA
>NW_007380455.1:2348-23807 GCF_000475195.1 Diaphorina citri
GCGCTACCTAACGGACGAAAAAAACAACTGCGTAAAGTCTGACGTCACACATATTTGAACTCTTTCATTAGAACGGAAAATAAAAATTGAATTTTCGACCTTTTATAGTTATTACTTTCTATTTTTTCGGAGTTTTGACCTCAGATATGGATTTTTCCCAACTTTTTACATAGGAATCGACCATTTATTTATAATTTTTACCCATTTGCAACTGCTCCATTGACCACTGCTCCATTGAGTTTCTATTGAGCACTGGTCCATTGTTCACCGAAAGGAAAATACACCCTTTGTTTGTTTGTTTGTTTGTTAGTCTATTTCTTTGTTCGTTTGACTAACAGCTGTTGTACTCGTTTTCCATGTTGCAGGCTTCGGGTTCGTGACGTTCCAGTGTGAAGATGTTGTAGACAAAGTGTGTGAAATACATTTCCATGCATAATTTTTAATGGTCAAATTGAAGGGTAATAATTTTTAGTGGTCAAATTGAAGGGTCATAATTTTTAGTGGTCAAATTGAAGGGTCATAATTTTTAGTGGTCAAATTGAAGGGTCATATTTTTTAGTGGTCAAATTGAAGGTTCATAATTTTTAGTGGTCAAATTGAAGGGTCATAATTTTTAGTGGTCAAATTGAAGGGTCATAATTTTTAGTGATCAAATTGAAGGGTCATAATTTTTAGTGGCAAATTGAAGGGTCATAATTTTTAGTGGTCAAATTGAAGGGTCATAATTTTTAGTGGTCAAATTGAAGGGTCATAATTTTTAGTGGTCAAATTGAAGGGTCATAATTTTTAGTGGTCAAATTGAAGGGTCATCATTTTTAGGTGTCAAATTGAAGGGTCATAATTTTTAGTGGTCAAATTGAAGGGTCATAATTTTTAGTGGTCAAATTGAAGGGTCATAATTTTTAGTGGTCAAATTGAAGGGTCATATTTTTTAGAAGATTTAGGGTGGAAGAACTCTATTATTGGGTTACTCCTTCTGATTTAGGCTGTTGAAATGCTAGATTAAAGTGTCAAGCTTCCTGATATAGAGTTACCACCCGTGGATTGCCTCAGGATTGAGTTCAATCCGAAGTTGACCAGCCTAGTTAGCTTGGTTGGTAGCGCGTCTGCCTTGTAAGCGCTAGGCCGTGGGTTCGATTCCCACCAGGAGTGTATTTTATCCTGATGGGATAATGTTCGCTCTCGGAACGGCTGGCTTTCTCCTATCCTGTCTTCCTTCTCTCTTTGATTTCGGGACAATAAGACCTTAGCAGTTACAGTTCCCTATATCAAACCTCTTTTTTTTAATAAAAGTTTTTTCCATGGTGGGGATCGAACTAGGGACCTTCTGCGCGTTACCACTGGTCTAACTGTTCTCTCACTGTTTCATTTTTGTTTTCTTCTGGACTTCTGGTATTGTACCTATTGTTTTCTCCAGTAATTTTCTTCCCCTACTTTTTCTTCCTTTCGTTTCCCCTCCCAGTTTATTTCCTGTCTGTCAAACCTCTTTTTTAAATAAAAATTTTTGTCCATGGTGGGGATCGAACTAGGGACCTTCTGCGCGTTACCACTGGTCTAACTGTTCTCTCAATGTTTCATTTTTGTTTTCTTCTGGTATTGTACCTATTGTTTTCTCCAGTAATTTTCTTCCCCTACTTTTTCTTCCTTTCGTTTCCCCTCCCAGTTTATTTCCTGTTAAGAAACAACGTGAATTTATTGTTTTTCCCTCCCCTCTCTTCCTTCCCTTCATTTCTCTCCCTCTCCTGTCCCACCAATTCGTTCCCCTTCTCTCTTTCTTCCCCTCATTTCTCCCTCTCCTCCCTTTTTTCCGTATATCAAACCTCTTTTTTTTAATAAAAGTTTTGTCCATGGTGGGGATCGAACTAGGAACCTTCTGCGCGTTACCACTGGTCTAACTGTTCTCTCAATGTTTCATTTTTGTTTTCTTCTGGACTTCTAGTATTTTACCTATTGTTTTCTCTAGTAATTTACTTCCCCTACTTTTTCTTCCTTTCGTTTCCCCTCCCAGTTTATTTCCTGTTAAGAAACAACGTGAATTTATTGTTTTTCCCTCCCCTCTCTTCCTTCTCTTCATTTCTCTCCCTCTCCTGTCCCACCAATTCGTTCCCCTTCTCTCTTTCTTCCCCTCATTTCTCCCTCTCCTCCCTTTTTTCCGTCCAGTCCCTTTCCGAAAAATTCCTTCGCCCCTCTCTCCCACCCCTAGATTTTTCACTCTCCCTTTCCACTCCTTTCTTCTTCCCCCTCTCTTTCTCTCCCTCCCTCCCCTCTCTCCTTTCGGAAAATTGCCTCCCTTTGTCCTTCGCAGCAAATATAATTAGTTTTGTGTTTAATGGGGTCTGCCCTTAATGTCTCTCTCTCTCCCTCTGCTTCTTCCCTTCTCCTCCCCCTCTCTTTCTCTCATTATTTCTCCTACCTCCTTCCCTCTCTCTTCCTACCTCCTCTCTTCCTACCTCCTTCCCTCTCTCTCTTTCTTTCTCTTTCTCTCTCTTTCTTTCGTTATTTCTTTCTCCCTCCCTCTATGTCCCTCTCCCCTTCTCTTTTCCTCTCATTATTTCTCCTTTCTCCCTCCTTCCTTAAATCTCCCTAAAAAGGAACAAAAAAATAGGGTTTGAGGGGTAAAATAAGGGTTGGGGGGTAACCTTTTTTTAGAGGAGTACCTACTATGGGCCAGGTCCCTTATTTCATAATTCATAACTAATTGCCTGCCGTGCACATGCCCCGTGCAACATTTGGGCTACCTGCACTACACCCTCTGCTTCTTCCCTTCTCCTCCCCCTCTCTTTCTCTCATTATTTCTCCTTCTCTCTCTCTTCCTACCTCCTTCCCTCTCTCTCTCTTTCTTTCGTTATTTCTTTCTCCCTCCCTCTATGTCCCTCTCCCCTTCTCTTTTCCTTTCATTATTTCTCCTTTCTCCCTCCTTCCTTAAATCTCCCTAAAAAAGGAACAAAAAAATAGGGTTTGAGGGGGTAAAATAAGGGTTGGGGGGAGGGGGGGTAACCTTTTTTTAGGGGGTACACCTACTATGGGTCAGGTCGTCAGGTCCCTTATTTCATAATTCATAACTAATTGCCTGCCGTGTACATGCCCCGTGCAACATTTGGGCTACCTGCACTACACCTGGCGTACACAGGAAGTAACAAAAGTCCCCCCCCCAAAGGTTTTGTTTAGGATTAAAGCCCCCCCGGCGGCGAACCTGATATCAGAAAGATAATAAAGTTAAGACAATAAGACAATCTACGTGTTTTAAACCATCTAAAAAGTGCATCATTTGAGAGAGAGAGAGAGAGAGAAAGAAAGAAAGAAAGAAAGAAAGAGAAAGAGAGAGAAAGAGAGAGAGAGAGAGAAAGAGAGAGAGAGGGAGAGATAGAGAGAGTGAAAGAGAGAGAGAAAGAGAGAGAAAAAGAGAGAGAAAAAGAGAGAAAGAGAGAGAGAGAGGGAGAGAGAGACAGAGAAAGAGAGAGGGAGAAAGAGAGAGGGGCGGAGAAAAAAGGTAGGTTTTTAGAAAGATTGGTATACACTACTACCTACCAATACCAACCTTTCTAGCTTTCTACCCATTGTATGAGATAAAATGAAATGACAAGAGTAAGAGACAGAGAGAGAGAGAGAGAGAACCAGAAAAGGAGAGGACAGAGAGTGAGAGAGAAGTTTTGAATAAGACAGAGATATGTTGACAGCAATAATAATAATAGTTGTTGATACATTAGGAGTATTTGAAAAATTGAAATGTCATGGAGAAGGAAAGAGAGAGAGAACAAAAACAAGAAGAAGAAGAAGAAGAAGAAGAAAAAGAAGAAGAAAAAGAGAACTAGAATGAGAAGAACAAGGAGAGAGAGAGAGAATGAGTTGAAAAAAAAGTAGAGAAGAAGACATCAGACAAAGCAAAATGAAATATAGAGAAAGAAAGGAAAGAGATAGAGAGAAAGAATGAAAGTTTGAGAGAGAGAGAGAGAGAGAGAGAGAAAGAGAGAAGA
Source organism: Diaphorina citri (assembly GCF_000475195.1). Classification (NCBI taxonomy): domain Eukaryota; kingdom Metazoa; phylum Arthropoda; class Insecta; order Hemiptera; family Psyllidae; genus Diaphorina; species Diaphorina citri. The sequence continues at coordinate 6,323 of NW_007380455.1, forward strand.
GGAAGAGAAAAAGTGCATCATTTGAGAGAGAAAGAGAGAGAGAGAAAGAGCGAGAGAGAGAGGGAGGGGCGGAGAAAAAAGGTAGGTTTTTAGAAAGGTTGGAAAACACTACCAACCTATACCAACCTTTCTAGCTTTATACCCATTGTATGAGATAAAATGAAATGACAAGAGGAAGAGAGAGAGGGAGAGAGAGAGAGAGAGAGAGAGAGAGAAATATGACTTTCACAAAAGAGAGTGCATGCTAGAAAGAGAGAGGGAGAGAGAGAACCAGAAAAAGAGAGGAGAAAGAGTGAGAGAGAAGTTTTGAATGAGACAGAGATATGTTGACTGCAATAATAATAATAGTTGTTGATACATTAGGAGTATTTGAAAAATTGAAATGTCATGGAGAAGGAAAGAGAGAGAGAGAACAAAAAGAAGAAGAAGAAGAAGAAGAAGAAGAAGAAGAAGAAGAAGAAGAAGAAGAGAACTAGAATGAGAAGAACAAGGAGAGAGAGAGAGAGAGAGAGAGAGAGAGAATGTGTTGAAAAAAAATAGAGAAGAAGACATCAGACAAAGCAAAATGAAATATAGAGAAAGAAAGGAAAGAGAGAGAGAGAAAGAATGAAAGTTTGAGAGAGAGAGAGAGAGAAAGAGAGAAGAGTAAGAGATAAATAAGATAGAGAGAAAGAGAAGAGTGAGAGAGATGGCCGTATGATATGACAATACAAAACAAAAATGTCAACTAAAGAGAGAGAGAGAGAGGGAGAGAGAAATGTCGAATCAGATTTTAAAAAGCGCGAGAGAGAGAGAAAAGATTGAGAATGAGAAAGAGAGAGAAAGCAAGACAGGGAGAGAATGAGAAAGAAAGAGAGAGAGAGAGAGAGAGAGGTAGGTACTCCATTTCACTTTGTCTGATTAATGTTCATCTCTCTCTCTCACCCTTTTCTCCATATCAAAAACGTAAACACTGAAAAGTTTATTTGTTTTTTTCTCTCTTCTCTCTCTCTCTCTCTCTCTCTCTCTCTCTCTCAATTTTTCCTTCGTTCTTGTTTAGTTTTTTCTTCTTCCCTTTTATACCCATGCGACTTCTTTTCCTCTTTTTCTTTATCTTTCCTTCTCTTGTTCCATGGAGTAGAAGAGATTTAGAAATAATTTCAGAGTAGCTAATGTAGTTGATGGCGAGAATCGAACCCGGGATCTTCTGCATGACAAGCACGCTCACTCCCTGATTGAATTTCTCTCTCCTTTAAAAAGTATATGTCTCTCTCTCTCTTTCCCTCTCCTCCCAATAGTGGTTGCCTCCGTGTCTCCTTCATCCTCCCTCTCTCTTCCTCTCACCCATATTAGACAGATTGGTTAATGAAGCTCATGTGAAAGAAAGAGAGAGAGAGAAAGAGAGGGAGAGAGAGAGAGAGAGAGAGAGAGAGAGAGAGAGAGAGGAAGGGTTGATAAATTGATGCATTATTGAAAATTTAAATATTTTGCAACGTAAGGCCGTTTTTACTCCTCTCTCTCTCTCTCTCTCTCTCTCTCTCACACCTCTTCTCTCTTCCTTCTCCTCCTCCTCCTCCTCCTCTTCGTACTCTTTCGCCTCCTCCAACTCCTCTTTCTCCTTCCCCTACTCTTCTTCCTTCTTCTTCTCCTCCTCCTCCTTTTTCTACCTTCCTTCTCACTCTACTCACCATTTCCTACATTCTAAACCTCTTTCCGCTCCTTTTCAACTTCTTTTCTTTCAGTCTTATTCTCATTCTTCTTTTTCTTGCTCTTCTTCTTCCCTCTCTCCTCCTTTTATTTTTTCAACTTTTTATTCTCTCCTCTCCTCCTCCTCCTTCTCCCATTCTCCTTCCCCTCCTGCATCTATCCCACTCTTTCGTGACCAACCAAAATTCATTGGCTATACTGTTCTCTCTCTTCCCTCCCTCCCCTCCTCCCTCTCTATCTCTCTCTCACTCCCACTCTCCCTCCCTCTCTCCCTCCCTCTCTCTCTCTCACTATCTCTTTCTCTTTCTCCCCCTCCCTTTCTCTCTCTCTCTCCTATCATTAATCATTCTCTACTTTTCATATGTTCAGGAAAGTTTGGGGAGGAAGAGAGAGAGAGAAAAAGTTTTTGACTCTTCAACAAGACAAGTGGTCAAAAGCGAAACGAGAGAGAGAGAGAGGGAAGAGAGAGAGACAGAGAGAGAGAGAGAGACAGAGAGAGAGAGAGAGAGAGAGAGAGAGAGAGAGAGAGAGCTCTACTTTTCATATGTTCAGGAAAGTTTGGGGAGGAAGAGAGAGAGAGAGAAAAAGTTTTTGACTCTTCAACAAGACAAGTGGTCAAAAGCAAAACGGAGAGAGAGAGAAGAGAGAGAGACAGAGAGAGAGAGAGAGAGAGAGAGAGAGAGAGAGAGAGAGAGAGAGAGAGAGAGAGAGAGAGAGAGAGAGAGAGAGACCATGTAGAAGAGAGAGAGAGAGAGAGAGAGAGAGAGAGAGAGAGAGAGAGAGAGAGAGAGAGAGAGAGAGAGAGAGAGAGAGACAGAGAGAGAGAGACAGAGAGAGAGATGTTTTGACCATTAAGAAAAGAAAAGGAGAAAAAGAGGGGAAGAGGAAGCTAGTATTGCTGTATGTTTTTTAGCCTTCTTCTTCTTGTTCTTTTTCTCCTTCTTCTTCTTGTGTTTACCATTCTCCAGTTAGTCGATCAGAGGTAGAATGTTGGACTCGTAATCCAATGAGCTGGAGTTCGAGTCCCAGTAGCTATAGAAAAATTTAGTAGACAATTGTAAAAAATCTACTCCTTGGAGAAAAAAAAATCATCCACTGTGGTCATCCGCTTTACTGTTTTCAAACTTATTTTTTTTTTCTTCTCCTCCTCCTCCTCCTTTTTCCTCTGTCTCTCCCCTCTCTCTCTCTCTCTCCCTCCCTTTCTCATATTACTCGTATTTCTATCTCTCTCTCTTTCTCTCCCTCCCCCGACCTCTCTCTCTCTCTCTTTCTTTCATTATTTCTCTCTCTCCTACCTACCTCCTTCTTCCTCTCTTTCTCGACCTTCCTTTCTCCCTCCATCGCTCCCCCTCTCCTTTCCTCGCATTATTTTTCCTTCCTCTCTCCCTCCTTGAATCTCCCTAAAAAAGGAACAAAATAGAAAGTAAAAATAGGGTTTTAGGGGGTAAAATTGGGGGGGGGAGGTAACCTTTTTTTAGGGGGTACACCTACTATGGGTTAGGTCCCTTTTTCATAATTCATAACTAATTGCCTGCCGTGTACATGCCCCGTGCAACATTTGGGCTACCTGCACTACACCTGGCGTACACAGGAAGTTCATTTTACCCTCTTTCATTTCCCTTTTTTATGCCCCTTTTCCTATCTCCTTCCCCTCTCTCTCTCTCTCTCTCTATTCGCTCTATAACTAATAGCAGAACTCGCTTCCCCTGGATTCCTCCCTCCCTCCCTTTATCCATCTTCTTTCTCTCTCTCTTTCCTTCTCCTTTTTCTCAACAACTCTCTGATTACTCTCTTTCCATCTCTATCCATCTTCTTCCCCTCTCTATTCGCTCTATAACTAATAGCAGAACTCGCTTCCCCTGGATTTCTCCCTCCCTCCCTTTATCCATCTTCTTTCTCTCTCTCTTTCCTTCTCCTTTTTCTCAACAACTCTCTGATTACTCTCTTTCCATCTCCACCTTTTTCTCGTTTTTCCCTCCCTCTCTCCTTCTCTTCCTTTTCTTTTTCCTCCCTCTTTCCTTCTCCTCTCCCTCCATCCATATTCCCCCTCTCCCCTTTCTTACAACTTCTCTCCCTGCCTATTACAAAATATCTGGCACAATGCCTGATTTCATTAATTGAATGACAAACGTGTTCGCCCTCTGCTTCTCTCTTTCCATCTCCTCTCCCTCCATCCATATTCCCCCTCTCCCCTTTTTTACAACTTCTCTCCCTGCCTATTACAAAATATCTGGCACAATGCCTGATTTCATTAATTGAATGACAAACGTGTTCGCCCTCTGCTTCTGACCTGCGAGAAGTTTATCAAACGGAACGAGGGACAAAGTTGAAAGCTTTAGGAGGGGGCAAACTACTAAATTCCCTCCCTCCTCTGTAAATTACTTGACGAAAATTTCCCTTTCTCAATTCTTTCTCCTTTTCTCTTATATTCTTTTCCTCTTTCTCCTTCTCTTTCTCAATTCTTTTTCTTTCTTTCTCCTTCTCTTTCTCAATTCTTTTTCTTTCTCCTTCTCTTTCTCAATTCTTTTCCTCTTTCTCCTTCTCTTTCTCAATTCTTTTTCTTCCTCATTTCTCTATATTCTTTTCCTCTTTCTCCTTCTCTTTCTCAATTCTTTCTCTTCCTCCTCTTCCTCTTGTTCCGCCTTTTTGAAAAATACTTCTTTGCTCGTTGTTGTTGAATAGGAATTTTAACATTTCTGCCATGACCTCACAAACTTTACCAGGTAGTACCGGGTTACTTTATATATATGTTCGTTCTCGGAACGGCTGGCTTTCTCCTATCCTGTCTTTCTTCTCTCTTCGATTTCGGGACGATAAGACCATAGCAGTTACAGTTCCCTCTGTCAAACCTCTTAAAAAAAAAAATACTTTATATATATCGCTTTCTCTCGGGATCTCGAAGTTGTTGAATTAATGACGAAGACTGTACTACTTAAAACAGCCAGTTCAATCCTGATTCCTGAGACAATCCACGGTGGTAAAACTCAACCTAAGAGAAAAATTCCATAGGCCCTCATTTTTTCAGCTCTTTCTTCTAAATAATCACATGAGCTGCATTGTTTTTGGCCATCTTCTTATTTGCCTACGGCCTCTGTTTTCTTTGTTTCCTAAGATTTTTTTCTCTACACTTCTTTCCTTTTTTTTTTTTTTTTTTTTTTTTTTTTTTTAAAAATTTTATGTTTTTTCTCTTCACTTCTTTCCTTTTTTTTTTTTTTTTACTTTTCTTGTTTTTACAAAGTTTGAATGTTACCTTACCTTTGTTTTTTGCCACGCTCTGCTTTTTCTCCTCTCTCTCTCTCTCTCACTCCCTCTCTCTCACTCCCTCTCTCTCACTCCCTCTTCCCCTACCCCTTCCTGAGGAGAGGGGGAGAAGAGGCTGAACTGAAAAGAATGCGGAGTTAACCCGTGAGGGGTCAGCCTTTAAAAAATAAAAACTAATAATAATGGCCGTGGATGAGTTCCTTCAAAAGAGCTCTACAATTATGAAGCTAGGCCACTATTTTCTTTATTATTATTATTATTATTATTATTATTATTATTATTATTATTATTATTATTATTATCTCGATTTTTTTTCTCTCTCCACAACGTCTGTCTTATTTCAATAGATTGAACTGAGGGAGAGAGAGAGAGGGAAGAGGAGAGAGAGAGAGAGAAGAAGGAGAGGGAAGAAGAAGGGGAGAGAGAGGGGAATACTCTTAGGATGAAATAAGAAGAAGTAAAGGGTGTGAAGGAATTGAAATGAGGGTGAGAGAGAGAGAGAGAGAAGGAGATAGGAGAGGGAAAAGGAGGAGGGAGAAAAAGAGGAGAATACTATTAGAAAGAGATAGATATAGAAATAAAGGGTGTGAAAATGAAATAAGGGTGTGGATAGGAGATTTTAATCATGTCATTTTTCTTCCTCTCAACTCTTTGCATGTCATGGCTGTCCTGTGATTTTGGAGGCCCTCCTTATGAGAACTACAATACGAGTAGATATTAGAACTAGATACAAATATAGAAAAGAGAATGTCACATCGAAATAAGGTGTTGTTGAGTTCAATCATTTGGTATACTAAATTTAATTTGAGAACACAGCAAATAAGTCGTTGTTGAGGGCAATCGTTTCCTAATTTCCTCCTATACTAAAATCTGAGATCACCGCATTGAAATTTATGACAATGGCCGATATTTGATAAATATAATAACAGTAAAGTTTTACTTTTGTACCGTCACGGCACGGCATGTCTGGCCGCACATTCTAATTTCCTCCCACATCCCGTTTGTTTCTTGCCGCAGGTCTTTGTGTCTCTTTCATGAAAAATCCTGAATTGCATACATTAACTGTTTTGATGGAAATAAAAAGAGGAATCCTTTTAAGTAATTGAGGGAAAACCTCTTCAAAAGGTCTTTAAAATTGCAACGATCCATTGGGGTTGTTTTGTATTCCTTGAAAAATCCTTTTTCGTCCCCATTTCTCACCCTAATTTTATATTTTAAATATTTTTAACATTTGGCAATCTTGTAGTTTCTACTTTGCCTAATAATGATTTAATTCAATAAATAACAAAAATATAGAAATGTAAATTAAAATTTTGAGATGAAAAATATTCCGCTATGCAAATACATGCGGTTAGATGAAGGAAAAATAGAAAAAAAAGACTCGAAAATTAATTTGTGAATAAATGAAAAGAAAAAAGCGATTTCCTTGACTTTTTGTGTCTCTTTCATGAAAAATGAGAAAAATCCTGAATTGCATACATTAACTGTTTCGATGGAAATAAAAAGGGGAATCCTTTTAAGTAATTGAGGGAAACCCTCTTCAAAAGGTCTTTAAAATTGCAACGATCCATTGGGGTTGTTTTGTATTCCTCCAGAAATCCTTTTTCGTCCCCATTTCTCACCCTAATTTTATATTTTAAATATTTTTAACATTTGGCAATCTTGTCTCCTCTGTAAATTGACGAAAATTTCCCTTTCTCAGTTTTTTTCCTCTTTCTACTTCTCTTTCTCAATTCTTTACCTCTTTCTCCTTCTCTTTCTCAATTCTTTTTCTCTTTCTCCTTCTGTTTCTCAATTCTTTCTCTTCCTCATTTTCTCTATATTCTTTTCCTCTTTCTCAATTTTTTTCATCCTCCTTTTCTCCTATATTCTTTTCCTCTTTCTCCTTCTCTTTCTCAATTCTTTTTTTTCCCTCCTCTTCCTCTTGTTCTGCCTTTTTTGAAAAATACTTCTTTGCTCGTTGTTGTTGAATAGGAATTTTAAAATTTCTGCCATGACCTCACAAACTTTACCAGGCAGTACCGGGTTACTTTATATCGCTTTATCTCGGGATCTCGAAGTTGTTAAAAATCGCACTTCTTATTAATTTACCAATTTTGAATTTAAATATTGCTTCATTGTATTGTCCTTTGATTATTTTTATTGGTACATGATACTATTATTATTATTATTTTTCTCGGTAATTTTAACCCTTTCCTTGGCAATACATATTTTAATCACCTGGTAAACCACACTAATTAATTGTTTAATTAATCGTGGTATGTCATCTTTAGGAGAATTATGCTTAAAACTTCACTGAACAAAAATCACACTTCTTATTTACCAATTTTGAATTTAAATATTGCTTCATTGTATTGTCCTTTGATTATTTTTATTGGTACATGATACTATGAATTTATCATTTTTCTCGGTAATTTTAACCCTTTCCTTGGCAATACATATTTTAATCACCTGGTAAACCACACTAATTAATTGTTTAATTAATCGTGTTTTAATTATTTATTCTTGTTTTAATTTATTCTGCTTTTCTATACCCTCTCTCGCAAATATCTCTCGTTTTTTCTGTAAAATAATATTTTGAAAAAATCTTTCAGTATTTATTTAACTTTAATTAATTTCCATTAATCTCCCTCTTTCAAATTTGGTAACGACATAGCTCGTTAAATGTACATACCTACATATCTGTGTAATTTTGAACAGTATTAAAAATTGCACCTTTATTTGTAAAGCACAGTAATCACTTCCTACTTCCTAAAATTTTACAAATTATTATTACAGTTTGTCACATTCATTTTACAAATTATTTCAATTAGTTCGTCTTCAATGTCCAACTGTCTCGGTAACGACCTAGCTCGTTAAATGTACATACATAATATATCTGTGTAATTTTGGACAGTATTAAAAATTGCACCTTTATTTGTAAAGCACAGTAATCACTTCCTACTCCTAAAATTTTACAAATTATTATACAGTTTGTCACATTCATTTTACAAATTATTTCAATTAGTTCGTCTTCAATGTCCAACTGTCTATTCTACCGGAAAAAAAGTCAATCCGTGATGGGAAGTAAATATTTTCTATTCTTGTGATGTTGCCAGAGAATGCAAATTGCATTTGGCAACTGAGCAATTCTTATCGTTACCTTTGAAAAATTAACGGTTTTCCAAGGAATAATTAATAAAGAAAATACGGTATGACGTATGGCTTCCGTTTTTGCTCCTTTAGCTCCATATCTATTTCTCATATTTTCAGTTTATTTTTGAAAATTAAGGATAATTATGTTTCCAGATTTTTACGTTCTTTTTGTGAATTAATGACGAAAAATTTCATAGGCCCTCATTTTTTCAGCTCTTTCTTCTAAATCAGGGGTTTCCAACTTGCGGCCCGCGGGCCACATGTGACCCGCCAGACCATTTTTGAGGCCCGCGAACTTTTTGGGATTACAAACTTACCTCGAAGCCGAACACCGTCAGTGTTCAGCTACAATTAGGAGAATACTTTTTAAAAAATTTCGCCTGCGGCGCTCAAAATTCGATCGGCCTACATTTCTGAAAATTTGGATTGGGGGAGGGGTCCTACAATGGTCTCCTATGTACATTTGTGGCCCCCCGAAATACCTCCCAATCTAGCATGTGGCCCGCAGTTGGAAACCCCTGTTCTAAATACTCACATGAGCTGCATTGTTTTTGGCCATCTTCTCATTTGCCTACGGCCTCTGTTTTCTTTGTTTCCTAAGACTTTTTTCTCTGCACTTCTTTCTTTTTATACTTTTCTTGTTTTTACAAAGTTTGAATGCTACCTTACCTTTGTTTCTTGCCACGCTCTGCTTTTTCTCCTCTCTCTCTGTCTCTCACTCCCTCTTCCCCTACCCCTTCCTGAGGATGAGGAGAGGGGGAGAAGAGGATGAACTGAAAAGAATGCGGAGTTAACCCGTGCGGGGTCACCTTTTAAAAAATAAAAGCTAATAATAATGGCTGTGGATGAGTTCCTTCAAAAGAGCTCTGCAATTATAAAGCCAGGCTACTATTTTCTTTATTATTATTATTCAAAAATCGCACTTCTTATTTACCAATTTTGAATTTAAATATTGCTTCATTGTATTGTCCTTTGATTATTTTTATTGGTACATGATACTATGAATTTCCGGTGAAAGTCATGAAAGTAGCATTCCCCCTTACTTGGTAGAATTTGGAAAAGGTATTTTAGAGAGACAAAATTCTAAAAAGAAGAAAAAAAAATGAAATAAAAAATAATACATAAGTTGTAATAAAAGCCTAGACAGTAAAAGAAAGTCTCTTCTGTTCCGGTACAATATTCTAAAAAAAAAATGTCAATTTGTAGCAAAGTTTTTGACAAAATAACTGTTCACCTCGAAATGTCATATAATTTATTTCTTTCGCTACTGGATATTGAACCCAAACCCTCCAGTCACGAGTCCAAATTTCCAAAATTTTGTACCTTTTTGTCCGATTCTGCTTGTCGGATGTTCGATCAAGAAATGTATTGCCACCTACTCATAAAACCCTGTATAAAAGAAAAATATGAAGAAAAGAAAAATGGCTTTTTTTACGAACGTACCTACCTGCGTCACAAAAGGACCTAACTCTGCTCAGGTCCTTTTTGAGTAAAACGGCTTTTCTTTTGCATTATCTTGTCAAAAATGAGTCTCTAAAGAATCATGTTGATATATGTATTGTAAAATCGATGTTTTGTAAAATCCTCCCAATATTTTTGAGTGGAAATCTGTTTCACACAAAACTCGATTTTTCGAGTTTATTAAGTCCTATTTCATAGTGTTTTTAAATTAGGATTTTTAGAAAACACAGGTTGATGTGTTATTTAGTCAAAGAATATCGTGGCCGTGAAAAGGTAAATAAAAATTATTATGTCTAATAGTAAAAAAGAAAAACAAGAAATGCTTTCTTGACAATTGGCACAAAATTACTAGCAAGCTGCTGACAGCATTTTCCAAAGTACTTTCAAAGTTAAAATTAGATTCTTCCAATTTACCTTCTACCAAGCCAATATATTCTTCTAGCTCAATTTGTTTCCACCAATATCTTTGTTAGTGTTTTCAATTAGGTACATCTAATTTTTCCATCAAACTCTATTTCTCTTCTAAACTTTTTTTTTTTTTTTAAACTTTAGTAAAAACTTTAAAAACTTAAAAACTTTAGACATTTCAATACCATTAGATCAGTTTTTACATCCAGAAATCATTTGTCTAGAAACTTAAATAGAATAGTCATCCTATCCCATGTTTAGACAAAAGCTAGTCATGTCCAAATGCTGTGAACAGAGGGCAAAGTTAGAAGTTTCGAAAGAGTTGGAAAAATATTTGGACCAAATTTCGACAGTTTTGACAGTAGGTAATGTCGCCAACAGTGACACTGTTTGTACAATCGAACTATTCGGTCGAACTATATTTGAGACTTTCCTTTTAATTGAATTGAAAATAAAAATATCTGAAAACAAGAGACATATTTTGGACATTCTCAGAAAGTTTCCCAAGAGATGTTTCTCAGAAATTTAATGACAAGTCTTGAAAAGTTTGGTGCAACTTTTTTGTTCGGATATAGTGACAACTTTTGTTAACCATACAGGCAGATTGACTTTGAAAAATCCAAAACTTTTGAAGAAAGTTGAAATGGACTTATTTTATCATCCACTCTTCATCTCGTAGAAACATTTTTTCAAAGATAATTTATGAAGAGTTGTAAAAATCATGTTTTGGTTTTAAAACTCCCATGGCCAATGGTCAGTTAGTAACAAATGGCGACTACGGCCCTCAGGCTTTACAGTTAAAAAAATATAAAGATAAAAAACGAAACAAATCAAGTTTGTAAAAAGTTTAATATGCAAAAAACAAAATAAACGGTCATTTTCAAACTGTCGAATTTTGGATCCCATATTTTAGTTTTATGGAGGAATATAAATTGAAGACTTTTTCAGATAGTAACAAATGGCGACTACGGCCCTCAGGCTTTTAAAAAATATAAAGATAAAAAACGAAACAAATCAAGTTTGTAAAAAGTTTAATATGTAAAAAACAAAATAAACGGTCATTTTCAAACTGTCGAATTTTGGATCCCATATTTTAGTTTTATGGAGGAATATAAATTGAAGACTTTTGTGGAAAGGACCTAACTCTGCTCAGGTCCTTTTTGAGTAAAACGGCTTTTCTTTTGCATTATCTTGTCAAAAATGAGTCTCTGAAGAATCATGTTGATATGTATTGTAAAATCGATGTTTTGTAAAATCCTCCCAATATTTTTGAGTGGAAATCTGTTTCACACAAAACTCGTATTGTAAAATCGATGTTTTGTAAAATCCTCCCAATATTTTTGAGTGGAAATCTGTTTCACACAAAACTCGATTTTTCGAGTTTGGACCCTCTTGAGTAGAATTCTTCAATTTAATTTTCCTATAGTATATTTATGTACGTAGGTACGTGTGATTTATACGTATTGTCCCCCCCTTTCCCTCCCTCCAATAGATTTTTACAAAAAATTAGATTACTGTTCGTTATAAACATTTTTTATTGTAACATTTTTGTAACCTCAATAATTGAGAGTGTTTAGAGATTAATTTGGCATTTTTTATATCCCCATGAAAATTGATTTTAATTACTCCAGAGGTCCCATCCCAATTTTACGCTTTGGTTTTGCTCACTGTGGGATAGAGAGAGAGAGAAAAGAGAAAGGGAGAGGGAAATACTATTAGGACCAAAGAGAGAGAGAGAGAGCGAGAGAGAGAGAGAGAGAGAGGGAGAGAGAAAGAGAGATGGATGGTTAAGGTTAGGGGTGTTTTGACGTAAATTTACGACAAAAGGGTCTTCCTAATTTGTTCGAATGAGTCTCGATTTTTCTTTCTCTCTCCCTCTCCCTGCCTCTCTCTCTCCCTCCCACTCTCTCCCCGATATGTTCCTTCTCTCTCCAATAAATTGAATAGAAGGACACACAGAGAGAGACAGAGAGAGAGAGAGAGAGAGACAGAGAGAGAGAGAGAGAGAGAGAGAGAGAGAGAGAGAGAGAGAGAGAGAGAGAGAGCGTCTGTTTTTGTGTATTGGACTTTAGTTTACATTTTTTAACTTTTAGTTTTAGGTAAAATTTAGTGTAAGACAATTTTATCAGTAGGTACTTTTATTATGTTGTTGAGAGGAGAAATTCAAGGAAAGATTTTAGATATAGTAAAGGAGGCAGCACCTCTGACAATATTTTAATAGAAACAAGCGAAGGAGGATAAGTAGTTCTTTTTTTTTCGTTAGCATTACTTAGAATCTAAATAATTAATTGAATTTTCACTTTCAATCTTCATTGGTAGTTTGTGGATGGAAGTGAAAATTTGTTTATTAAACTTTTTTAGAGTCATAATTTTGAAATCATAACTATGACACATTTAGATCATTTTCCATAAATTTATACCTACCTTATACCAGTAGATCAGTTATTTATTATAAATTAATGTCCAATGACTCTCGATTTTTTTCTTTCTCCACAACTTCTGTCTTATTTCAATAGATTGAACTGAGGGAGAGAGAGAGGGAAGAGGAGAGAGAGAGAAAGAGAGAGAGAGGGGAGTACTATTAGAAGGAGATAGAAAGAAATAAAGGGTGTGAAAATGAAATAAGGGTGTGGATAGGAGATTTTAATCATGTCATTTTTCTTCCTCTCAATTCTTTGCTTGTCATCGCTGTCCTGTGATTTTGGAGGCCCTCCTTATCAGAACTACAATACGAGTAGAGAGTAGAAACTCCTTATCAGAACTACAATACGAGTAGAGAGTAGAAACTCCTTATCAGAACTACAATACGAGTAGAGAGTAGAACTAGATACAAATATAGAAAAGAGAATGTCACATCGGAATAAGGTGTTGTTGAGCTCAATCATTTGGTATACTAAATTTAATTTGAGAACAGAGCAAATAAGTCCTTGTTGAGGGCAATCGTTTCCTAATTTCCTCCTATACTAAAATCTGAGATCACCGCATTGAAATTTATATTTGATAAACAGTTTTACTTCGTCACGGCACGGCATGTCTGGCCGCACATTCTAATTTCCTCCCACATCCCGTTTGTTTCTTGCCGCAGGTCGAATGTAAAAAGGCGCTTAATCAATAAGTAGTCATAGAGAAAGTTATAACGAGAAATCCTGTGAACTGTAGAACTCCCCCAGAAAAAACGCTGGTAGTATGTACCAAAGGTGCAATTGGAAGCAATAGTTGCAAATGTCTGCCAAATTTCTGTGAAACCGTTCGAGAGTTATGACGAATCAAAGGTTTCCTTAGAAGGAGCCTTTACGGGTCTCCCAAAGTAAGATCGACCACAATTCTACTGAAACCGTTCGAGAGTTATGACGAATCAAAGGTTTCCTTAGAAGGAGCCTTTACGGGTCTCCCAAAGTAAGATCGACCACAATTCTAATTGTTTATTAAACTTTTTTAGAGTCATAATTATGAAATCATAACTATGACACATTTAGATCATTTTCCATAAATTTATACCTACCTTATACCAGTAGATCAGTAGAAAACACAGGTTGATGTGTTATTTAGTCAAAGAATATATTGGCCGTGAAAAGGTAAATAAAAATTATTATGTCTAATAGTAAAAAAGATAAACAAGAAATGCTTTCTTGACAATTGGTACAAAATTACTAGCAAGCTGCTGACAGCATTTTCCAATAGAAAACACAGGTTGATGTGTTATTTAGTCAAAGAATATCTTGGCCGTGAAAAGGTAAATAAAAATTATTAGGTATGTCTAATAGTAAAAAAGATAAACAAGAAATGCTTTCTTGACAATTGGTACAAAATTACTAGCAAGCTGCTGACAGCATTTTCCAAAGTACTTTCAAAGTTAAAATTAGATTCTTCCAATTTACCTTCTACCAAGCCAAGATATTCTTCTAGCTCAATTTGTTTCCACCAATATCTTTGTTAGTGTTTTCAATTAGGTACATCTAATTTTTCCATCAAACTCTATTTCTCTTCTAAACTTTAGACATTTCAATACCATTAGACCAGTTTTTACATCCATCAGAAACCGTCTGTCTAGAAACTTAAATAGAATAGTCATCCTATCCCATGTTTAGACAAAAACTAGTCATGTGCAAATGCTGAACAGAGGGCGAAGTTAGAAGTTTCGAAAGAGTTGGAAAAATATTTGGACCAAATTTCGACAGTTTTGACAGTAATGTCATATGTTTCCACCCATATCTTTGTTAGTGTTTTCAATTAGGTACATCTAATTTTTCCATCAAACTCTATTTCTCTTCTAGACTTTAGACATTTCAATACCATTAGACCAGTTTTTACACCCAGAAACCATTTGTCTAGAAACTTAAATAGAATAGTCATCATATCCCATGTTTAGACAAAAACTAGTCATGTCCAAATGCTGAACAGAGGGCGAAGTTAGAAGTTTCGAAAGAGTTGGAAAAATATTTGGACCAAATTTCGACAGTTTTGACAGTAATGTCGCCAACAGTGACACTGTTTGTAGGTACAATCGAACTATTCGGTCGAACTATATTTGAGACTTTTCTTTTAATTGAATCGAAAATAAAAATATCTGAAAACAAGAGACATATTTTGGACATTCTCAGAAAGTTTCCCAAGAGATGTTTCTCAGAAATTTAATGACAAGTCTTGAAAAGTTTGGTGCAACTTTTTTGTTCGGATATACCTAGTGACAACTTTTGTTAACCATACAGGCAGATTGACTTTGAAAAATCCAAAACTTTTGAAGAAAGTTGAAATGGACTTATTTTATCACTCAAATTAGGTAGGTACATAGGTATTCTTTAACCACGATCGAATAAACTACGGGCTAAAAAATTCCCGGAGGGACGGACCCAGCTTGTTAGTTTTTACTTTCTATTACTACAGTATAGCGGAGCTATACTAGTAATGAAAGTATTGCAATCGGTCCAAATTTTCAAAATCGGTAAATGGTTGGAAATATCCGTTTTGGGATACCCTGATCCAAAGAAGTGGTTTTTAGCCCATGGTCTGTACGTATGTATGTAGGTACGTATGTATGTATGTACTACAGGTTTAAATGGGAAAAGGTGGTATACAAAATATCTCAAGAACGGTTTGTCCTAGAGCGATGAAATTTGGTTTAAACTTTGAAAACGGGATACCATGTCAAGTACTAATTAATACTAAAATAAGAAGAGAATAAGTCTTCACTTGACTAAATAAACGAATAAGAATCGGGGATTTGTCGTCTTCTTGAATTCTTCTTGGCTGGATTTTGCTTTAATACCTTTTGGCGGCATTTTACACAAGTTAAAGAAAATCAAATATATATGTAGCAGGATCACCGTGGTGAGGGGAATGAACAACCAGTTTCGGTCATCCTCGGATTCACCCGAAGCAATGTAGAGGGGGATAAACCATTTAGTGTGGGTGATACGGTTCTCATAAAAAATGAAGAAAGAAACCAAACTAAACTAAGCCCCAAGTATAAGGGTCCTTTCATCTAATTTATGAAGAGTTATACTAAAATAAGAAGAGAATAAGTCTTCACTTGACTAAATAAACGAATTTATTGTTGGAAAAGAGTCAACATGTTTCAACATCTCATGATGCCATCCTCAGGACTAAATTGAAAAATTGCAATGAAAGAAAAATATAAACAAAACAATATAACACATGACATTACATACCACATATGATTAGGGTGGGTACATACGGTTCAAGAGAAAAGGGGGGTACACACTAGCAAATATAAGTAACAAATTTTTTCACTTATGGATAAATAATAACATGTTGCTCATTTTGTTCTAATTGATTATTAAAAAGGTTCTTCTTTTCTTTTACAGCTTTTCTAATATATAATGTTTATATTAGAAAAGCTGTAAAAGAAAATAAGAACCTTTTTAATAATCAATTAGAACAAAATGAGCAACATGTTATTATTTATCCATAAGTGAAAAAATTTGTTACTTATATTTGCTAGTGTGTACCCCCCTTTTCTCTTGAACCGTATGTACCCACCCTAATCATATGTGGTATGTAATGTCATGTGTTATATTGTTTTGCTTATATTTTTCTTTCATTGCAATTTTTCAATTTAGTCCTGAGGATGGCATCATGAGATGTTGAAACATGTTGACTCTTTTCCATCAATAAATTCGTTTATTTAGTCAAGTGAAGACTTATTCTCTTCTTATTTTAGTATTAATTAGTACTTGACATGGTATCCCGTTTTCAAAGTTTATCTCTTCTTATTTTAGTATTAATTAGTACTTGACATGGTATCTGGTATCCCGTTTTCAAAGTTTATTATGAAGAGTTGTAAAAATCATGTTTTGGTTTTAAAACTCCCATGGCCAATGGTCAGTTAGTTACAAATGGCGACTACGGACCTCAGGCTTTACAGTTAAAAAATATAAAGATAAAAAACGAAACAAATCAAGTTTGTAAAAAGTTTAATATGCAAAAAAAAAAATAAACGGTCATTTTCAAACTGTCGAATTTTGGATCCCATATTTTAGTTTTATGGAGGAATATAAATTGAAGACTTTTATGGAAAGGACCTAACTCTGCTCAGGTCCTTTTTGAGTAAAACGGCTTTTCTTTTGCATTATCTTGTCAAAAATGAGTCTCTAAAGAATCATGTTGATATGTATTGTAAAATCGATGTTTTGTAAAATCCTCCCAATATTTTTGAGTGGAAATCTGTTTCACACAAAACTCGATTTTTCGAGTTTGGACCCTCTTGAGTAGAATTCTTCAATTTAATTTTCCTATAGTATATTTATGTACGTAGGTACGTGTGATTTATACGTATTGTCCCCCCCTTTCCCTCCCTCCAATAGATTTTTACAAAAAATTAGATTACTGTTCGTTATAAACATTTTTTATTGTAACATTTTTGTAACCTCAATAATTGAGAGTGTTTAGAGATTAATTTGGCATTTTTTATATCCCCATGAAAATTGATTTTAATTACTCCAGAGGTTAATTGATTATTTATTTTCCCCCTCCAGTGAGAAAAAATTTACGGTGCCGGAAGCCCAATCGAGTGACTGGCTTCCGGAACTCTAATATTGAACTCCGGCAATATTGACTTTCGTCTTCAGACAAGTATTAAATTTCTTGAATGAAATCTTTCATACCATTCCACTGAGAAAAAAATCTAGGGTGCCGGAACTCCACTCAAATAATGACTCTTTCGGGCCTCTAATATTGAACTCCGGAACTTTAATATTGAACTCTATTGCTCTATATCGGGAAGCTCGGTGTGTGTGTTTTTTTTCTTCTTTTTCTATTGAATATTTGTATTTCACTTTTTTTTCTTTATTATTATTATGTAATTTGTTACCTACCATTTTGTACTTTGTAATTTAAATAAATAAAGTGGTGCAATATTAAACTGTTGAGATAATGGGACTACATGTCCTAATTCGACAGTCTAAATAAAGCACTAACACTAATACTAATACTAATACTAAAAGCAGCCATCTTGTGGTTGTGTGGATGAACTGAGTCATTGGGGATACAAGTATCTGTGACTGTGGGTTTTCTG